>NW_009197317.1:0-44364 GCF_000690835.1 Fulmarus glacialis | reverse complement strand
GGCCCCTTCACCTCCCCCCGCCCCGCCATCCCCTCAGAAGAGGAGAAAAGCGGGGTTTCCCTGCCCCTTTCTCCAGCTCAGAGGATGCGGTATCATCCTCGGGTCTTTCCCAGCTCAGAGGATGCTGAGCCTCTGCCCGCAGGGAGGGGGTGCGGTAATCCATCCCTCTGGAACAGCTTTCACAAGAAATCACCACTGCGTTTCCACGTCCATTTCCTATCAAAGCCTTTTCAGGTGCTACGGCAGCCTTTTTTTCCTGCAAGGTTTCTGTCCCTTCCGCTCAAATCGTTGTCCCCCCCCGCCCTGCACACAGCAAACCCAGAACCAGAGAACGACTGGAAAGTGATCCGCGAACTTATGTCATCTGGTGAGGGAATGACAGGCAGTGTTCCTCAAGAGTTTTACCGGGGAAATCACTGCTCTTAGCATCCATCTCCACAGGCAAACCTCTTACTTACTGTGATGAAGCTCTGGCGAGCCAGGGCAAACCTACAGAGATCAAGTTTTACATAATTTTCTTGAACAGTCCCCACTGTCCCGATGGGCTGGAAAGCACAAATGACAAGCTGTGATGAGCTCTCCACAGAACACTCCCCCTAGTTCCCTTCAGAGCCAAGCAAAGACATTGTAAGACCAGGACTTGTTTTGCTTTTCATTTAATTAACTCTTAGAGGGCCGTCTCCAAATTGTGTGTATTTTTCAGTTGATCCTTTTTGTTTGTTCTCAGCGCTAAGCAGGTGGCTCTTTAATTGCCAGCGTTCATGGAGGACAATGGATCTATACATCAAAATGGCAGTTATCTCTATTATCATTCTGTGTACTGACTATTATATTGTGTATTAACAATGCCAGGCTGCTATGACCATATACCCTTTACACATATAAAACAGGGCACAAGGACACAACACTCCAGTAAAACTCACATGCAGCTTCATCTGTGCGTAAAGGAAGCCAGGAACGTCAGCTCCATTTGAAGCTTGTTTCAGAAGACAGCCTTTAACTCCAGGAGGCAAAGCCAGATACCTTGTTCACCTTGGATTCAGATTACAATTTCTGCAAAATAACAGAACCCAGTTACCTGGCCACCATGAAAAGCAAATCAACACTGCAACATCTTCTCTGCTTCCTCAACCTTCCCCTCCTGCATGCCCTTCCCGTACTGCGTGTCCAAGCCCCATCTCTACAGGCAGATGCTTCTTTGGAAATCACCAGCCCTGACTGTGGGAAGTCAAGAGCCCGATTCAAAAGACTATGAAGAATTTCACTGGCTCCAAGGCCCCCGTGCCCTCCCCCGTCTGTGTGAGGATTCAGCCTGGCCTCAACCTCTTCAGCAGCTGCTGAGAAAGAATTTTAGGTGAAATATTTGCCATTTAAGCGTTCTCTGCTTCCCCAGGCATATAAATAGCACTCTCTGGTTATCTTTGTGTAACTGCTCTACTCCAGCGTTTGCTTGGCTATACTTATCTTGGACATGACAGTCAAAAGGGGCAAGTGATACAAAGATGCTGAATAAAAATAGCCAGCTATTTTAGTATCTATGAGGTAGTCGTACTATGTACCTGATTCACACAAGTCCTGTTGATAGTCAGTACAACCACCACTACAGAAGCCTTCTTGCTGCTGAAGAGACAGCTGAGATTAAGCAGTCCCGCACCCCTGCCTCACATGGCTTCTAATCCATCCCTTGGACCACAGCAGCAATCACTGGGGCTTCACGGCTGTTTCCTCTGGTTGGTTTATTTATATTTGACCTGTAGGATTTCTCTGAAATGCTCCCTCATCTCACCGATGTGTGGGCTGATCCCGAAGAATCACGAAGTCCTGTATTTGCCGTTGATAAGAGAAGATGTTAAAGCACTGCCGGGTCATGTTTGGCCATCATTTATATCGGGGTCTACTGGGATCACATGTTAACGACTTCAGATTTGATCAGAATCAAGGTTACAAAGATTTGCAAGTTTTGCAGGAGGTCACCCAAGAGGTCCGTGACAGGAGCAGGGACAGAACTGGATGGAGTATACCTAATTCTATCTTCAGCACCCAAGGGTAGGATTTCAAAACATGATCCCACAGACTTTTCTGCCAGTGCTGGAAAACCAGAGAGAATCCAAGCACCTTGCCCGCAGTTCAGTAAGTCAGCCTGTATTTTCAAAACAACGTTGCTTCGCATGGACTTTTACAGCCATGTATCAGCTGGCACGTGCTTCCCCTCAGATTAGGAAAGAGATGTGACTGCATTAAGTCAGGATTACAGCAGGCGGTGGCATATTTCACTGGATCGGTTTCAAGTGGCACACCCCAACCTCCCTTCTCAGATGTGTCAGAACTTTGATTGCAGTGATATACATGCCTCATAATGTTGTGACAATCTATCGCTCTATGAATAAGCAGTATTTATCCTGCTGGATTCTCTCAAACGCTTTAAAAAAAAAATACACATTTGGCTCATCCTAGAAGCTAGAAATTCAAAGGATGACAAGCGAGTTTCTTTCTCCTTCTAAATTGAGAGGAGACTGCTCAGGGAATACGAGGACTGCTCTCCTCTAATTAGATGTGCTAGTGGGATTATCTTCATTCTTGGATGCCAATTAGTTTTCATGGAACGAAAATCCTGCAGCCTGTTTCACGAACAAACTCATCTCTTTCATTCAGAAGATGCTAAGGGGATGGATCTGGAGAAAAACACCAATCAAATCTGAAAAGCCAGCATCTCAAGGGACATCATCTATCTAGTTTCATTAATGGCAGCAAAAATCCTTTCAGAGGTCTACACATATGCAATGCCAGTTAAACCATAGTGGATAATGGAGTTGCACAGATGCTTAGGCTTTGTTGCTGTTATACATTACCATATATATATTTACACATAGCTCACTAATACCAACTGTTACAGTGGCTTAGAGCTGGTGCAACATGTAATTGAACCATGCCCCAGGAATTCAATTATCATCTTAGTAGCTCTACAGTGAGGCAGGATCAGGTGCCTGGCTCATCTCCCTGTTCGTATGGTAACGGACTTCAGAGGAGCTAAAATCCATCAGACGCACTCACTGAAGAGGGAACAGGCCAGTGCTCAGCTGGATCTCGTCCGTACTGCATCCAGACAGGGGGCCTGGTAAAGCAGAAGGGACAACCCTTCAGGGCTGCATATGCCTGTATACACCCCAAAACCTTTGCATGCCTCCAGTCAAAGCCTCTGTGAGAGGTGGCAGCCAGGACCACACTCAGACCTCCTCCTTCTTATTGAGCAAAGACTATTTATCTTGTACCAGGCACCTGCAGTGATGCTGATGAATGGAGCTTGCTTGACGAGCTACGGGAGGATCTGACAAATGACAGGGACAGACGTATCAGGAACAGTGTCTGCTTGAGCTGAATCCATGGGAGATGAAATGATACTGCTGTTAGATAAGGCAAAACGCTTCTAAGCACACCCTGCAGCAGCCTGTGCTTGGGTGGATTGGGCTGGTACAGTTCGTTACTTATAATGGGTGGCCAGTCTGCAAATTTCAGTTTAGCCTCTCTGTCAGCCAAAACACAATAGTGATAAAAAATCCACCCTCATAGCAGAACTGAGTCCACGAGATGCAAATCACCTGAATGCACCGAGATACAAAACCACCTAATTCTGTATTTACACAATAACCAGCTTCCAATTTAAATCTAAAATGCACATCTTTTGCCTCCACTGAAATATTTTTGGGTCATTTTTCCCCTGAAAGTTAAACACGCCTGTCACTGCCTGTGGCCTTAGCGCATGGTATCAATGAACTGCCCAGCAAACTGAGCTCCAGCTGAGAGACAGAGGAGGTGTGAAGAGACCCTGTGTGGTACAGATGTGTAATTTCTGTAGCATAGGCAACTATCTTTTTTCTCTTTCTGTATTTATATAATACTTCACACAGTGGGGTTTTGTTCATGCCACATGCTCTTAGTACAGAAACAACTGCTAGAAACCTACTGCTAGTCTTTAGTCTCAAAGACTTTCTTCAAAGAAAATCTAAAGAATCTACAGGATATTTCTGCTTCAGAACCAAAAGAACCTTAAAAGTTCAGGTCGACTCTTCTTGAATTGTCTTTCTCGGTCTTCTTTAAGAAAAGATTTTGCTCACTTGTAACCCTCTTCTCTTCCGTGCAGGATCCTTCTAGCTCCAGCTCTTCAGTGATGTATCTATACCACAGAAATAAGGTCAAATGTTACATGGGCAAACTAAAAGAGGTTTAAAATATGCTTATAAGACATGTAATAATTTTTCAGGGATATTCAAAATATATGCACAGACTCTGCTATGGTCTTCTGGAAAAAGCCTTATGCCAGCTGATATAAATCTTCAGGACCTCTGGATAGACTCACAGGCTACAGAAGCTGTAAAGATATCACCAGAATGAAAAAAAAAACCCAAACCAAAACCAAAAACAAGCCAAACCCAAAACACAGGTAAGTGAGAGAGGGAAGACCAAGTCTAAACACAACCATTTCCCTGACATCCCAGGTTTTCCACATGAACATCTTCACGCTCACACACACCTATCTCGCCCCGCCCCCCATCATTCCTCCCTCAGTGTTTGTCAGCTCAGATGGGAAAAAAACAAATTATGCTGCAATACAAAAATAAATACATAAATAAAAAGCAGACTTTGGGGCCTACAGAATGAAGGACAGTTTTTCCATACTGCACTGTCAGCATGATTACCACTAAAAAGCAGTGCAGCTTCCTAGGTCCTTCCCTGACAGCAACTCGCCGACCTTGCTTGCTCCAGGCAGTAAATGCAACTTAGCTTTTGCAATTACGCTGGTATGGCATCCATGGGAAAGATGACATTGATGTGAAACAACATGCATGTTTCCTGCCCTCCTACAAAAGAAAGTAGGAATTTGCCGTTGCACTGCTGGGATTTTTAGTCACAAGTCTCTTCGTATTATCCATGCTGCCACTTCTCACCTTGGTATAAATTCCTGATTTGCTGTCAGAAAATTATGTGCTGGAGTCCCAGTCAAAACCTGCCACTCCAGATGAACCGATCATCAAGTTAAAATGCAGCTTTGGATCCACGGGAGCCCTTACATGATTGCTCATGGCTTTATGAATTTGGCTATGACTAAATCCTCTCCTAGCCTCAGCTGTAATGAAATTGCCTTGCTGACAACAGGAGCAACCTCCGCAGCCCCAGGTGCCTCCTCCTCTGCAAGGGTGGGAGGTAACTGCACCCCAACACCCTCCTCACCAGAGACGAGTCCTGGACAAAGAGCAAGGTACCCCTAAAAGCTGCCAGCATGTCTCTCTGGTAGAGCTTTTGGATGCCTGGCATCGCTGCAGGACTGGAGCTCCCATGCAGCTGATGCCCAGAGAGCAGCCCGAGAGCTGTGGAGCATCTCACCCTCCGGCCTGAGCACAGTGGAGCTGCACACCTAGATCCACCACCTCCCCAAAAAAAGCCCACAAAACAACCCCTGCCCAACCCCCCCAACATTTTTTTAAAAGTATGCAATTAACCATGCTGGTAACCTCACTGGTGAAGAAGTCTGGGGCTTGTGCAGTAGACTATAAAACAGGATGGAAATTTCTTTCAGCAAGCAAAATGCTGACTTAAGCCCTTGTATTTTGAGTGCTGCTTGTCATTAAGCAAAAATGACTTTTACAGTTGCCTTTGCACTGCAAATAATTTCATTTAGGCAATGAAATGGCCCCATTCAGTGTTTCTGCCTGCATTTTGTCAACTGTGTATTTTTCATTTGATTTTTACAGACTGGGGCACTAGTCTGGCTTACTTAGTAATTCATTTCTTTAAATATTTATAGCACTTTGACTCTCAGCAAGGGTTCTGTTTGGTATGAATAATATTGTTTTGTGGTTGATAGTGTCATGGAAATTTCAGAGGCAAATTTCAATTTTGTAAGATAAAAATATATAGATTTCTGCAACAGACCGTAACGATTTCAAAGGAAACTTTTTATTGCTGAACAACATATGTACTGAAAAAAAAATTCCCATTATGGCCTTGCACATAATTCCAGACTGAAAAGACAGTGCTGAGAGATCTATTTCATGACACCAATACTCACACTGCAAAAGGAATTGCCAAAGAAATTTTCAATCACCTCTTTTCAATTGCCACTGGCACTAAAAACAGAAACCCAGCTGCAAAAAGACCGTATGAAAGAGAGAGCAAAACCTGCAAAATGCAAAGGAGTTTTTGCTAAGATCTCTTCCCACTAGAAAATCCTTTTTTTCCTTTGCACACCCTGATTTTAAGACTTTTAGGCTCTCTGTGTGAAATGCTGTGCACTTATAAAAAAGGCTTAAGAGGCTTAAGTTTAAAGGCAGCCTTGGGAACTGAAAATACCTGGCAGATACTCCGTCAGTGTAAATTTGTCTAGTTCCATTGACTTCAGACATTACATTCAAATGACACCAGCTGCGAGCCAGGACCAGAGAGCACATCCCTGGCCTGTCATTTTAGGCTTTGCTGTAGGCGCGTGAGTTTTCAGGCATTCCCTCCTGGGTAAGATGATAACTACCTCTATTTGTGATGTAGGGACAATTTTCCAGAGGCAAATGATAGTTATAATTCCTCTGCCATATACCATACGAACAAGGTAGGGCCTGTCAGGAATGTTGCCTTCCCCACACACAACACCCCGTTCACTGAACACCACCATCCTTCTGCTCCTGATTTTTTTCCAGTCTCATCTCCCCCTTTACAACTCCAGGGACCTCAGATAACTCACCGCGACAGCATGGCAGAGGAAGCAGAGGAACCGCATTTCAGCGCTGACCTGATGTTTTGCAAAACACCCTCCCTGCCTCTGCAGCATGCCAGCCAGGAGAGCAGTCCCCCCGGCCTCTGGAAAAGCAGCCACCATAATACTTAAACTCAGTAGGAATGAGCAGCTGGGAGTGAGAACGATCAGTGGGAAAAAGCCCAACAGACAGCGGCTCTGCAAGCCAAGTGGCAAGAATTGCTTCTCCTTGCAGAAGGAGTGTCTAGAGTTTGGCTCCTCAAAACCGAAAGCTTTCAAATGTAACCTAAACCTTCCCTCCAACCCTGCAATAACGGAGAAAGCACCCTCTCAAGGATAATCAGAATCTTTTCAGAGTAGAAGAGCTATTCTGCAAGAGGCAGAATTAATGACACATGAATTCAACAATTTTGAGTGTGTCTCCTTTCTCCCCAGGGATCCCAGCTTGCTCCTGCATCCCAGCCTGGCCATCCACCTGCTCCAGTGCCCTGTTCCCACATCCCTCCCTCTTGTCCCAACCATTTTGGTTGGGCATGGTGCAGTCTGGAGCTGTGCAAGTACTGGCCGGCTGACAGGACAAGTGCTGAGTGACCGGCTGGCAGGATGGACATGAGCTGACTTACTTAATTGTCTTTCCCTCAGGGAGACATTAATTTGGGTCTCTCTTCTCTATCCATCTGCCAGTAACATTAATTTAGGTCCTTCTACTCAAACACGGATGGTCACAAACCTTCTGGCTTTGCCACTTCTGTACAAACAAGCCAGGCAGCACTGGCATGCCAAACCTCCAAGCACAGATGCTACACACGGATGCCATGGCCCCACACCAGGGCCACTGCTCTGTCCCTTCTCCAAAGATCTCTCCCTAGTCAGAGAGAGGAGCATGGTCTGGCAGAAACTCACCTCCACACTGCCTGGCACTCATTCACTATCCCATCCATCTAGCTGGTCTTGACGAAAGGTTTATGACTTTGTGGCTGCCAGAGAGTGGATATTGGGTTCCCGTTGCGCTCCCTGGAGAAGCACCAATTTTCAAGGAGCAGCACTTACTGCAAGCAGCAGAGGTTCACTGCAGCTGGCGCTTGGCAGCCTATGGGCAGGACCACGCAGAGAGCAATGGGCATCTTTGCTGACATTCAAAATCCCATCACACACTGCCTCTGCAGCTTTCCAGCCAAAAACCCTTGCAACGTGCTGCAGGCCCCCAGCCAGGGATGTAGAGCCAGCACACAGCCTGCCAGGGAATATAAAAAAAAGCTCTTTCAGAATTAAATGTCCTCACAAGGTGGAAACCAGCAGATGCCCAGAGCCATGACCTGTTATTCAGGAGTACTGATGTGGGAACCTGCCACCACTTCCCTCTCCCGACATTGCGAAGGTGGCCTTGACCAACTGGGAGCCCAGCTCCCATGGGAAGGCAGTGGTGCCAGCTCTCCCTGGGGCCCTCAGCACCTTTGCTGCCATTTGTGTTGGGCACTACCCGGTTCTCAGGCCTGTCTCTTGAAAAAGCAAGTGTAGGACATACTCGTGGCACAATCTGTCTGGATTTCGAATGAGCGGCCGTGCCCGCTCCCTTGGGCTTGGCCCCGTATCTCAGCCTTAAGTGATGCTCCAGGGTTTCCTCAGCCTTCCTGCTGGCAGCCAGTGCTGGCCACGCTCAGACAGGAGGCACACGAGGGTGACTCAGTCCAGCCACTGCACGTGATGTTTGAAAGGCTGAGCAGAAAGCATTTTAAACACCCTGGAAGGAAAAAAAGGTATGTGCTGGTGCAAGCCCTGACGAAAGGCCCAGCATCCAGTTGTAACCCTGGGGGTGGAGAGGTGATGCAGAGGGAAAAGCAAAAAAAGTGACCCTGAAAGAGACCTCTTTTACTCTGGACGTGGGGAAGAGCAAGCCATGGTGGGTGGCTTCGCCAGCTCTCACACGAGGCATACTGAGCCTGCAAAGTGTCATGCCCTGGCTTTGGGAAGAGGCAGTTCCCGCACGCCGCCTCCTCCATGCAGACCTGTGTCGGATGGCCGCCTCAGGGGGGATATTTCAGCTCAAACGGGTCAAGTGCGGCAAACTTACACTGGGAACAAAGTTCACAGGACACTTTCATTCAAGGTTAGGAGCACTCGATGCTGCCCAGCCAGTGTGTATGGGTGACTGTTCCACCCAGACTGAGCAGCCGTGAGGACAGCCTGGAACCACCCCAGTCCACAGGCTACTCTTGGTGGCAGCCTGGTGGATATTGCTGCCAAAAATAGCCAATCCCTCCTTGCTAAGGGCATCAGCACCTCCCTTGCCCCCAGTCCCAAAAGGGCAGCCATGCAGTAGGTCCCTATCACGACCTGCCACCCTCTCCAGGGCCTCGCAAGCAGGGCTGGTTCGGCCTTAATAACATTAGCAGCCTCGTTCCTTGCTCGGAGGACATGGCTGTCAAGGATGCCTGCTGCACTCAAACACTGAACGAGAAGCATCTGCGCTTAATTAGCTTCATTTATTTCTCCTTGTGGCAGGCTGGGCACTGATGCCATCTTTCTCAGCGAGCGCCAGCGCCACAGAGGCACCCCACGGTAGCGGAAATGGGAGGAAGGGGCCCAAAAATTGTTCCAGCACACCGCTGGATTTTGAGCCTGATCCACTGCTGCCTCTGGAAAGACTTCCCCAGCCTTCAAAATAGCTCTTAGCCACAGTCTGTGTCTCCTCAGCCCAGAAAATTTTTCTCAGTAATTCATGTGCAACAGGTTTATTCTTGAACACCAGACAACCAGCATTAACACCCAGGGAGACAAAAACCTAGATGTGGGACTTGTCTACACACACACATTTCTCATCACTCCATGCGGTACTTGCCTCGTGGGCACCTATTTCTACTTCCAGCACCAACACATCTCAAAACTAAGACCAACCTTTCCATACCAAAGTGAGAACTCAGATCACAAAAAAAAACCCCACCACAAAAAACCAAAACAAAGCAACTCCCCTATAGATCCAGCCATCCCGTGGAGGGAAGAAATGCTTTGGGAATATGTAGACAGTTATTCCATGGCCACCTTTGGCTGTGCCCTGACTCTCTTGGCCCCCAGCCTATGCCCAGGGCAGTGACGCTCCCTCAGGGACCCCCCAGACCCAGGGAGGATGAGGCGACAAGGATGTGAAAACACGCCGGCCTCACGGAGCACATGCCGAGTCGCTTCTTAAACAAGGGGGCCTGGATCACAGGCACAAAAGCCTATTATTTCAACCTCTAACTACAGCTTTTTTAGGGAAGTTGCTATTAGGCAAGGATGTGGGTGTAAATGCCCCGTCCTCTCACTCCTCCTTCGAAGCTCTCAGATACCCAGAAGAAGCTGCTGGGAACTCAGAACAAACCAGTTTGTGAAGGTCACACTGAAAATGCGTTGCAGGGCATAGCATTGATCTCCCCTATCCCCACCTCACTATCTTTAATCACAGAATAATCCTGTTTCCCTGGCGGGAAGTGCTGATTTTAACACCCATTTAGCAGCATTCCTGGCCCATGTACTGTGTCTTACCCAGAAATGTCGTCATTACAGATAATGCTGGATAGTGTTACCTGCCCTGAGGTTGACTGACATTTCCCATTACAAGAACCTACCTTCCAGCGCGAGTAAAACTTTGTTCAGCTTGAACTGAGGTGAGATTTTCCATGCCAGATGTTCTTTCATTACAAGACTTTCCCTCTTAATTCACAGCACCTGCAAATAAATAGGCCATTGCAAAGGCAATTTAAATAAAAGTTTGACCTTTCAGCCATGAGTTTTCTGGCTTTGGTTAGCGCCAGCTACTGTCTTAATCACATCTTATTATTTCATGCTCTGTGCGCTATGTGCCAGTTTTCACTTTTAAGGAAGAAATGCTGGCATATGTTGTTGGCTAATAGATGTGTGGGGAAAAATAGTCATTAGGGAAAGCCTACAGAACAGGGTATTTTTAAAATGAACTTTTGTGTTGTGGGAAAACATACACCCCACACAAAATCACCTATGCTCAATAATGAAATAGACACATTTATATAGGATGTATACTGCCTGTTGTACACCGATTTTAGCAACCATATGTCCCGATATACCCACGTATACCAAAACACCTCAAACTCCTGGGGAAAGATCCTCCACTGGTGTAAATGGCCCCAGCTCCATTCACAGGCTGGGAGCTACTTCACCGACACCTGCTGAGGATCTGCTCCGGTACCTGCCTGTCGCAGGAGCTCGGCTCTCTCCCTGGCTGCCTTTCGGCTCCAGGATTGGGCAGGTCTTGGCATGAATCACTGCCTCCCACTAGCAGCTGTGTGGGAGGGAAAATAAAAATTCTGTCGGAGTAGGCATCAGCGAGGCCATCGATACCAAATATCCTGGAGGAGCTCCGAGCCGAGGAAAGCAGGGAATGACTTAATAGCAGGAGGATTCGTCAAGGATGACAAAATAGTTTGGATCAGGCATTTATATAAGGTTCATTCTGGGAATAGAGAGGCAGCGCTCGCTGCCTGCCAGACTTAGTCCAAAGATGAGCCCCAAAGCAACCCAGGCGGCTGGTGCGCATGGGCAGAGGGTTTTGTGCCTGCAGCAGTGTGAGTCACCCCTCCGAGACACTGAGGGACGGATGCTGGTCCAGCTCAGCTGGAATATACCCAAGCCAAAGTGCACACATCTTTAACGAGAGCCCTTCCCAGGACCTCAGGTGGGCTTTGGATCTGGGCCACACAACAGGGAAACCCCTCAGGCATTGGCTGTCAAGTCCTCACCGTGTCCTGTGTTCCTCTGACCTGGCAATGACAGACCAATTTTGGCCGTGCTTATCATACCCTGTGGGGTAGATGTTATTCCCCATCTTTTACACATTTCACTTGAAGATGTTGTGGGATCTTGTATACACGCAACCCTGAAGGGTGTTGTGGGTTTTAGGTATTGCCCTAACCCAGGCTCGGAGTGCTGCTCCTCTGCTGTGAGCCAGGACACTTTCTTGAACAAGCAGAAGGAAAAAAGCCCTCAGATTTGTTCTGCAGGGAAGGCACCAAATGCCTTTGCAAAAGCAGCCTCCACATAGTACCGGAGTGCACAGGGGGACAAACAGAGGTTACAGCGGGCTCATGGGCAATGCAAAGCTCAGGCACAGCTTCCTGGGAATGGCCCCGAGATGGTGCAGGGCACACAGCTGGAGGGGGTCACGCTGGAAGACAGAGGGGAGGTAGCGGGAACATGGGCTGCAGAGGGGGCACTGCCACCGCTTTGGGCAGGGCCGTTGCAACAAGGGAGGAAATACATGACTTGCACTTATGCCACCTTTGTAACAGGAATCAAGAGTCCCTGCTCGCCCTTCTGTGCAAATTGCCAGAGCCGCAGCAGCATGATTTAGGGGAAGCTGGGAAAATTCCCTCCTACAGCTCTTGAAGAGGGCAGGAAGCAGAGGGTAGGAGGGTGCTGAGAGCACCTGGGATCACCCTGCCTGGCAGCTCTGCCCTGGGATCACACAGCCGGCCCCACTGAGCAGCAAGTCGTGCTTGGCCTAGAGCAAGGGAAAAACAACACCACAGAGGGATGTTTCCTACTGCACAAAGGGGCCACTTGGAAGCCATCCTGCCCAGAGCGTGCACACAGCACGGGCAACAACTGGCAGGAGAGTTGCAAGGAGACTATAACTTCAGGTGCATTTTTTTGCCCAGTGGCTAAATGTTCAGTGGTTACAGCTAAGTCTGCTTTTGAAAGCTGAACCAAAGCAGCCCAGCTGTCTACTGAGCTCGCGGTGGTGGAGCATGTTTGGGTACAAAGTGGTCCAGCAACGCCTGGTTCCTCGCCTCCAGGGAAACAGGTTATTTCCTGCCTTAAATAATGCAGTGGAGAAAATATAGTATGATGGGGTGGGTCACAGAAGCAAACAAAGGGAATGGAGAGAAACCAACTGTCCCGATCCAATGTCGGGGGAGGTTTTGATATGATCCCAGGAGCGAGATTAAGACACAAACGAGGTAAAATGCCGCCAATTTCAAATGTCCTAAACAACTTTTATTATCAAAAGTTAAACTTATTAGCAATAGGATAGAACAAAGATAGAAATTAAGCAAGCATTCGGGATAGAGTTGCAAGAATAGTCACCACCATGGATCCACGGCGTCCCGAGGGTCCAAGTCCTTCGGTGTTTCGGAGGTGGGCGGTCGCGCCGGGGTCCAAATCTCTTGGTGCTTCTGTTTTGGCGTCAGGTGGTCGCGCCAGGGCTTGTCTGGGCAGCCCCCTTTATCCTCACTCAGGGGCTGCGGTGTCCATGGCAAGGGTACGTACCTGCTCGTTGCTACATTCCTGTGCATGCGCGTACGCTTCACGCGGCTGCAGCCTCGCTCCTCATGCGACTAGCACGCGACTAGCACGTGGCTGCACATGCGCACACGCTCCTCACGACTGCGGCTAATGCGGGGTCTCTCGTAAACTTCGGTTGACCCCAACCGAATCCTGCACTCGGCGCAGCCCCTGCAAACCGAGGTCTCCATGGCCCCGCAGTCCCTCCCACACTATTCTTCGCTTAGACAAGCGATCTTTGAGACAAATGCCTTACAGTTCAGTCCCTCACACCAACAGCAAAGGGCCTCTGAGAAAAAGATGATTTGCACTTCAGTGCTGAAACCACGGAAGCATCAAAGCTAAGTCAAGTGCAAGCCAGGCAGAGAGGAAAGCACTTCACCCCCTCAGAATGAAACACAATTTCTCAGAGGTTATTGCACAGGCTGGGGAGAAACGTACAGAACGTTGGACATTTCCATGAGGGCCTCATACCACTCTTCGCACTTAAGTATCCAGAAAAAACTGTTCTTTACCTGGAAGGAGCCATCATCTATCCACCCATGGATGGCCATACTTCCAGGCCACTATTTCAATCCTTCAAAGGGCAGCTAAGCAGTTAGATCAAACCTAATGAGCCTCTGACTGTGCTTCTGTGGCTTCTTCCAGTCACACAAGGCAAAAAAACCCACCCAAAAGGCAACAGGGCTGAAAATTCTTGAAATACTTGAAATTCAGGGAATAGCAACATGACAGGAGAAGGCAGATATTTTGCATAGTAACAGATACCCAGATAGTGTAAACTCAGCAGTGTATCAGGTGTCATGGCAGCAGCAAAGCTGGGACATGAACATTGAGAAGGCAGGAACATTTGCATTGGAGTGTTCATCCTTTTCTATACGTAGGGATAAGGCAGAGGGACACTTAGGTCACTTCAGAAGCATTGGACCTTTGGAGTAAGAGCATGGGTTGATTCATGTCTTTGACTTCAGGAGAGGTGAAAAATAACCACAGCGTAAGGCCTTTCTATATGCAACTGCTACAACTATCTGAACTTAGATATCCTAGATACAGATTCCTTCCCATCCCAGGAGAATTTCAAGCTTCATGAACTTTCATTTGTTTTCTAGGAAGGCCACAAGTTTGCTCTCCTTCATTTTGCAACAAGTGTGGGGGCTCTGCCTGTGAAGGCAGTGAACCTAGAAGTGCTTTGCAGTAGCATGTCCAACCACGCAAAGAGAATCACTTTGGCCAACTATTTCCAAACCACATCCCAGGATGCCAGATTATCACCCACCTAAACAAGTGCTGAACTGAAAGTTATACCCTATCCATTTTCCTTGTAAGAAACTTACCCTTCTTCAAAACTTGGTCGCTGAGTCACCTACCATGCAAAATGAGCATGGACACAGGAATCATACTCCGAAGAAACCAAATACAGTCAAGAAAACAAACCCTCTTCTCTAGACAAGACCTGCATCAAATTTATCACCTGCTCCAGAGATGTTTATTCCAAGGGGCTCTGTCTTTGCCCTTCCGTCTCAGCGTGAGACACACATCTATTTTTAGGAGGCTTATTGGCATGAGCTGAATATTGTACCTGGAAGTGAGCAGTGCACAGAAGAACTACAGGCACTCCTGACTGTGAGGGGCGCAAACTTTTCAAATGACTGCGTGTTTCAGTAGCACAGAGCTTACCACGTCCTCTGCAAGATGCCAGCCAAGATTTGTAGATGTGAGTCATAATCCAAATTTTTCAGCTGCATCCAGTCTGTTCTGCCTACGTTGCTCTTTAAAATCAAACAGTTTCATGCTCTCCTCTGCCGGTATCTATCTTCATGCTCTTTCAGCAGCCACCTATTCTCTGTTTTGTCATTGCTTGCATCTCATTTCCTAACGGGTTGAAGAGTAATGAATCCTCTTATCCTTTTTCTTGCTGCATCGGAAATTTCTAATAAGAAAACTGGGATGTTAAAGGCGGTGGCTGCGCCGCCCCAAGAGCCCAGAGGAGCTGAAGCAGAAGCATGACCTCTCCAGAGGCGCCTTGTCTCCCCTCTGGCCCCCGCTGTGTAGAGAAGCAGCACGATCCCCCCACAGCGGGAGCCCAGATTAACTTCCTGCATGGACACACACCTTCCAAACTAAGATTGCCTCGTTTTGCCATTATTTAAAACCCTTAACAACAAATGGACAGCTACTCCCTTCAGTGTTTTCTAAATCTCACTCAAAAAGCGGATAAAAAGACCGCAGCTCAAGTTTTTCCAGGCCCCAGAAGGAGCACCCTGTGTGCACCCTTTCTCCTCACAGCCCCAAAGAGGGGCTCCAGGCAGACACCTCATATTTGTTATGAGTGGAGGCGGCCACGTCTGGCTCTGCGGCTGATCTAGGGTCAGCCTAGAGTCCATTAGGACTTCTTTTCTCTTCAATCAAAACCCAGCAGGTATCTCTCAAACATCATCAGCAGCAGGACTCTCCTAAAGAACAGAAACCTCATATGTTGCTCCAACCTTTCTTTGTGGAAATTGTATGGGTTTGCTTTTTTTTTTTTCTTTTTTTAAAAATCTGACTAGGAGACCAAGTAGTTTTAGAGCTAACCCAAAGCACAGACCAATTCATCACCAAATCTAATACAGCAACTGAAGGGATTCAGATGCAGTCCTCTGACTTCTCCAGCTCTCTCTTTCTGGGAGGTTATTTCCCTTAAAATGGCAGTTAAAAGGTTCTGCACAGCAACTCATATTTAACTGTGTGGAACAGCATAAATGCTGGCAAAAAATTACAAGCAACAACATCTGATTCATACTGAAGACGTTCCTTCCTCCCTGTACATTCTTAGCAATAGCTCCCTACATCCGTCAGCATGAATGCCCTTGTACCTGTGACAGATCTGTGGTGGTGAAGCAATGTGAGCTGGCAGGGAGAGGCTAGTACTGTTACTGTAATTATTGATAGCACACTCAAGAGCAAGTTTGCTTCTTCCAGCTCTATCTATTGATGAAGCAGTTGGTATTACCTTTCTCCATAGTTTTTGCCTGCAGGATGCTACTCTTTGGATTCTGACAGACCAGCACCTGTGGATATATTTACTACTACAGAAATGATGCTGGATCCGCATCTCAACTCCTTTTTTCCCCCTAGCACTATTAACTTGAGTAGCTGGGGGAGCAGCTGAGGGTCTGCTCCAATATTTTGAGTGCCCTCCAGCTTTTGTGGCAGGAGTGCCATAAAAGCAAGCAAACAACACATCAAGCAGAACCACCAAGAAGCCGGATATATCACTTTCACAATGATTCAAGGACAGCAACCTAAACCCAGATAGTCCCAGTATAATCTATTTGCAAAGAAAGACTGCACCAAGTAAGAGATCTTGGCCATAATTTGCAGCCAGCTGGGCCAGCAGGGCCTCTTCCTGCTCTGGTTAAAGTCAGCAGCCAAATTTCCATTGCCTTCGCTGGAAACACCTGCAGAGCACAGCAGCTGTGCCAATCTGCCAGAGGCAGCAAGGCAGGAATAGCAGCCCCATGTGAAACTGCAGCAGGGAATCTGACATGCACGAAACACAAACACCCGTGCTGGGATCTGGCCAGCGCGGAAAGGAACAGACGAGAGAGCTCTTACTCTGCCAGCCCAGCTGCTGAGACCTCTCCAAACTGAAACGCTGAAGATCAAATGCTAAAACTGGTGCAAGCGGTGTGGCTGTACTGGAGTAACCGCATCAGCTGGGAACCTCAATGTTGACTTTGAGATCCCAATTGCCCTTTCTTCTTTCTTCTTCACCCATATGCTGTCACCTTCTGTACATCCCTTCCTCTTGCTCTCCATGCTTCCTTGAACGCGTCCACACTGGAGAATGACGGCTTCCCCAATCAGCGAGCAACATCACCACAGCAAACCACCCCTTCAGTGGACAAACCAGTGGGTGGAAAACATGCACAAAGGCACACGTCTTCCTGGCAGAGGGAGTAAAGCAGCAAAGAAGCCACTGAGCTGGAGATAGGAGGCCTCCAAGAGAAAGACCTTAAGTGGTTGTGTGGGGGTTCATTGCTCTGTTGCTGACTGACATCAGGCTCTTTGGGCTCAGAGAGATCTGTTTTCATTTTAAAGGGAAAACTCCTCCAGGGATCTCATTAGCACCATCATGAAAGACAGAAAGGAACTGGAGGTTGGTGGAGGGGTGATGGTTGGGAGGGAAACAGGACAGAAGTGCTGTCAAGCTGCATTTAAACTGGCAGGGGAAGGAGCGTGGGAGCACTCTGCCCTGTTGGACAGTCTTGCTGCCCCAGGGAAGGGCTGCCTCCTTACCCTGTCCGCAGGGTGAGTGGCTGGGGTGGGGGGTCAGTATCTAGGAGAGCAGCTGCCCAAAAGCTCAATCCGAGGCACCTACTCACCCACCTGTGCTCCTGGGGCAGTTTTCCCCCTGCCAAAACCCTCCTCCTCCTCCCTGTGCTCTCAGTCTTCCTGGGGTCTGTCCTCCTCCTCTCTCCCATCACTGGCTGGACACTGTTGTTTGTGGGGGGCAGCAGCTCTGGCCAAGTTCGTGCCTCTACAACTGGCAGCAGAAGACAAGGCACCCGTGGCTGTGTTAGCAGTGGGAGGCGCGTTGGCATTGTTACACAGCCGTCCCACTCTGCAATGCTGAGGACTGGTTTGACACAGGATCCTGGCAGCCCTACACATTTTAAGCTGATTGCTCCTTGAAAGCTGCTTCCACCTTTCTGAAGACTCCATTGCAAGAGGGGGATGAAGAAGTCTGTGAAAGAGCAGTTTGTGGATCCAGAACACGGGCAGATTCCTCTCTATCAGACTGAGAAAAGTCACAAAAGCAACACACAAAAAAAGCAAAGAACCCACAAAAATAGGAGGAAAAAAAAATCCAACTTAGTTAATTCAAAGCAACCCATCTTAGTTATAACTGCAAATCAGCTTAAGAAATTCAAACAGACATAAGTTAGGCCCCCTGTGCATTGCTCACCAGTGGTAATATTCGTTATTACAATTTCTTCTATGTAGCATCATAAAATGCCAAATAGGACTATGCTTCTTTCAAGTACAGCCTGTTCAAAGCAATTGGTGAGTCTTGCTTGGAACACCTGGCAAAGGGGAGGGATGCATTCATCTCCCCGTGTCTTGAAGAAATCGAGGAGAGGTGTTTATCAAGGAAATGAGTAATACAAATGGTTTGGCTTTCAGCAGACTTGGAAAGACATACAGCTGGTTCCAGCACAGGTTTGTAAAAAATTAATTAGCAGTGAGTGGGAAAAGGAGTGATGAGTGTTATTCTCTGTGCTGCAGTCTTGTTTAACTTAATAAAAGTGACTGAACTATAAGATCCCAGTGAAACACCTCTTAAAATTAAGTGTTTCTCCAGAAATGGAGCTGTTGGTTTCACAGTAGAAATGATCAGGTGTTCTAAACTCTATCACGCTTCGGCTCCTAACACCAGATATCTGACAAGACTGTCAGACTCCCCTAAACATTTAGCTTGTTTTGTTATCATTAAAAATCAATGGGATTTTTGAGTCTAATTTATCCAGCCGAGCTCTGCTCTGCTTCTGTAAGCACCTCAAATATGAAAAACTGCCATAAAATAATTAAGTTTATTCTAAATTTTAATGAAAATCTAACAACAAAAATTTGGAGAAGACAAAGCTCAGAATTTTTTCAGAAGGTTTCTTTGACTTGCAAGCCCCCCAGGCAAGCTGTGAAACAAAGCAAAAACTACATCAAAGCAGTGGGCCTGGCAACCCTGGTAAGGACTACCACGTAACTATCTTCTCCCACCTAAATGTCTCTTTTAGAGCCTGATACATCATTCAAGAACAGAACATTTATAAGAACAACCTGTCCAGAGAGGGATCGGAAGCTCTGCTTGCTCCTGGTTGACCGCTTCAAAGGGCTCCCACATGCTGAGCAGAGGGGCCTGAATTGCAGCCTTGTGCGACAGCAGCACCCTTCCCACCAAGGCTTTGACAGAGGGAGCCCAGTCCCACATCCCTCATGCAGCTGTTTCCCTTGGGATTCACTCCCAGTTTCCACAAGCACAAAGCAAGGGAGAATCAGGCCTGCCAAATTCATAGCGATGCATCAGACCCACAGCACTTTAAATCCCCCAGGTGGCAGTGATCAAACCAACTGCTGGAAATTAGTCCTTCAGGTTACCTTTTAATGTCATAGGGCAAGCGATAGTCACCACAACTCAAGTTGGGCAACCAGTGAATTGCGCCAGTTCCCACTGCAGCCAGTGGTGATCTTGCCAACTAAAACCAGAGCAAGAAAGTTCTGGGTATAAACAGCAGCAGAGCTTGCTAGAAGAAGCAAACCTTTGCTGTAACCAACCAATGCCAGATGATCCCTACTGGAAAGTAACCACCTCCATGGTTCAAACATCTCACAGAACATTTTTCTTCAACCATCAACACACCAGGAAAATAATCACAAGGTCTTGTGCAGTGCCTACAAAGACAATAGAGCGTACTCAAGCAATGAGCATTGGCTTCCTCTCTGTGCAAGCTCTGGACTCAGACCCCATGGTAGCAGAAATCAGCAGGGGCTAATGGGTAGGGAGATTGCTGGAGAAAGCAGCATTGCTCCTACAGAATCAATCAAGCGACCCACAGTCTTGGGCATGCTGAGATATGAGCTCTGCTCTTCCTAGATGCTCTGCATCTTACAGGGCTGCTGGCACCAACTCTGCAGCTTCCCTATGGACACCTCTGCAGAGCTCTTACTCATCTCAGGTTGCTCTTAAACAAGCTCATATAGATAGGAAAAAATCCTCAGTCTGCTCAGCTGGTGCATTTGAAGTGTTAGAAACATCACTAAGGCGATAAAGCTTTTCTTTCTCTTTTTTTATCCCTCCTGTTAAAAAAATAACCTGCTCAGAAGCTGTATTTCCTCTTTGTCTCATGTACACACACACTTTTTCTGTCGAAAAAGCTCATCCGCATTGCAATCATGATCTGTGGGATCGTACATCTGTAAGTAAACACACAGAGTTATCAGACACCCCCATGGAGGCATAGGCTTTACAGTATCAGTTAGGTACAGAAAAAAATCTTAAGTTTCCTCCCTAGGTCTGGGGCATACTGTGCCAAGCTCGTTCAATCAGTCTGTTACAGTCAACAGCACTTGGACATCCATGCCTACACAGGGGCTGAATTTGGCCTGGGCCACTGTTCAGCTGGGGTAGGGATGTAGGTCAATTTAAAAGCCTGGTATGTAGAAATCATCATGTTTGATGTCCCAGCAACAGACACTGTATCACCTATCACCCATCCCGATTAGTCAACACATCCCAAGCAGTTACAGGGGGACCACAGATGCTCCTTATGCGGTGCTGCCCTGCAGAGGTCAAGGTGGCGAGGTCTGCTCCAGATGAACCCCTCCATGGAATATGAGGTGTTTAAGGTGGTGCTAAGGGGAACAGTGTCTTTCCAAGAAAATCACCTCTTTTTGGAATGAAAGCCAAGCTCCAATGACAGCAACAAACCAGCATCTTGCTCACTTCTTATGTGGCATGTCAGGGCTATGTTCTGTCCGTGTTTGTTTCAAGAGGAATTGCAGGACGTCATCTGAGAGTCCGGGTGTTCTCTTTCTGTCTTCCAAGACAACTTCTCCCTCAGCTGGCTTTGAAAAACAAGCAGTAGTGGGGTGGTTTGGAAAGATCTTACATCCATCTCTGTTCAAGACCACCTGGGCCATTTGCAGGCAACGCGATGCATATTTTGTTCCATCCCGGTTTGCTAGTTCTGAAATCTTCTGTGACAGACATCGTGATGCAGCCTCGTAGGTGGGATCCATTCTGCCTGGCCGTTTTTTGCAATACATTTTGTAGAAGCCATCAAGAGATTTCCTGACACTGGTATCTTCTGCACTATCATGTTCATACATCCATGAGAGAGCACCATCATCAGGTTTAGTGGGCTCACACAGCCCTACTTTTGGATAACATCTCACGTTTGTTTTCTCAGAGACTCCAGCAGAAAAGCTCACAGGAACTGCAGAGGGTAGATTGTTCTCTCCTGCAAGCACAAGATCAATGAAACTCGTTAGTCACCAGGTCATCCCTGTGGCAAAATCTTTTTTTGTCCCCCTTCACTTGAGCCTGGCAAACAGGCTCTGTGCAGGAGTGAGCTAAGTACTGCTTTAAACTCGGCTGGACTGCCAGAGGGGCTTGCTGCACACATTCACACAAGATGGGCTGTATTTGGGGATCTCATAGTTGTCCCAGCCTCACCCTACTGCAGTGATTGAACCTACTTAGTAGTATGCACCTCCTAGCTCCTCTCAGTCATACTTCCAAAGAGGTGGAAATCAGGATCTGCTGCTGCTGGAGACAACAGCTGACCCACAGGAATGTCTAGTTTGCAGTTCTGCCTCTGTTTCCTTTTTCTCCCTTCGTCCCTGGGACTAATTCTTCCCTTTTCATAGTTCTCAATTTTACTCCTACAGCACAATGTGCAGTCCTGTCCTTCAGCTTTCAGCCTGATCTAGAGCCTTGAAACCAACATTGTTATGGTGACTGTATAAAGTTTGGGAATGGCGATTGCAAAAGAGGACCTTGTACTTCCCCTTGAAGTCCCATTTTTGCAGCCCAGCTGCACTAAACACTCTTCCCACATCCTGCAGGAATTTTTATAGATACCATTTATGTAAAGGCCAAGGACTCGTTCTTGCCTAGCTCTTCTCCTCCTTCCTTGCTGACCCACATCTCTGCGTAACAGTCAGGGCTATGGTTCTTTTCTGCTCCAATGCAATCAAGGGGGATGCTTTGTACTTGCACATAATTAATACAGCATCAGCACAGAGACTTTTGGCAATGACATGACCAGGACGACCAGCAAGCCACACACAGCTTGTATGAAGAGCCTCCATAAAGGAACCTTGAACTGGGCTCTGGTACCCAGGGAGTGCCTCTAACTGCAATCTCATCTCCAAGCCCGCCACGCCAGCTTGTTTGCCAAGCACCTGAGTCACCGACAAGAAAATTTCCCAGGGCTCAGCCAGAGGTTGCACAGCCATCATTTGCAAGTTACATAAACAGGACGCAGGGAGTCAGAAAATAGCTTGGTCTTTTCTAGTTCTGTGAAATATGAAGCAGAGTGCAGTCCTTCGTTTCGGTAAGAGACCATGTTCAAAGGAAATCCCACTGCGATGGCAGAAGGCTGTTCTCTCCCTCCCAGACACAAAGAGCTACGCTCCCCTTCCTGAGTGGTCAGAGATTCATTAAAATGAAATTAAGATGTCTGTGCAGCCATACTGTACATTGCCTCTTTCTTCCTCCCCCTACTTTCTATCTTTGATCTTCCTTTTCAATTTCACTTCATCTCTGATTCTGCAACTCTAAATAGAACTTTTCCTCCTCTTGCAATGTGTCATTTCCAATGCAGTACAAAGAAAAGCTTAGTGGCCGCCTTTTAGCATCAATATATGCCATCAGAGTAGCAAATCAGAGCTAATCAAAGACAACAGGTCCATTCTGCCTCAATAATCTCTCAGCCTCGGTGCCTACGTTAAGTTAGAACTGAAGCCTCATGCATTTCTGATAATTCAATCAAGTGGCACTTGCGCTCAGACTCCTGTGGCAATTGCAAGCCCCTGTGCCGTGCTGTCATCTTGCTACTTCTTACGCACAGCTCACAGCCATATTTTGTAAAAGAGCAGCCGCTGCCTCCAGTTATAAATCTCAACCCTATGTGATCTGGGAAGAGCAAAATCCTGTTGGTTTCATGGTGTCAGGGGAGACCTTAGCAATGCTGTTCCGCCTTTCTTCCGTGATCTTAGATTGGATATTAGGAAAAAATTCTTCACCAAAAGGGTTGTCACACATTGGAACAGGCTGCCCAGCGAAGTGGTTGAGTCACCATCCCTGAAGGCATTTAAAAGACATGTAGATGTGGCACTTAACAGACATGGTGGAAGTGGCAGTGTTAGGTTTACGGTTGCACTCAATGATCTTAAAGGTCTTTTCCAACTTAAATGATTCTATTCTATTCTATTCTTATTCTAAGCCAGTATGACCTATAAAGCAGCCATCCTCTGTTGAAGCACAATCCACCAAAGAAGTGACCGGTAAGTATTTCAGGGGTGTATTTTGGGGTTTGATTAGTCAGAAAGTACTCAATTATACTACTGGGAGAACAGTTTTCTTTCAGTTACTGATTCAAATTGATGCATCTCTATGTTTCAACAGTAGGTCCTATCCTCTTAGTGGATTACTTTTCCTGCAAAACCTTCTTAAGGCAAGACATGAAAAGTTAGACGCAGAATTCCCAGAACCAATCTATATCCCACCAAGTTGTACCTTTCCTCAGCTTTATTGACAATTTCCCAATACCTTCTCAAACTATGTGCCAAGACTGATCTTTGCAAATACACTCAACCCTTTTCCTCCCTAAAAGATACCAGTTGAGGTAGAGGTCCTTCCTCGACACCCTCTAAAGAGCTGATACTGCTGTTGTAATGCACGAATTTCCTGAATGATTTATAAACCATGGGGCACAAGCCCAGTAGCTGAATGCCTGCAGGGTCCAGAAAGAGCTTCTCAGCTGGGGCACACGTACAGCACGCCACGTATGCCAGCAAATGTGCTGCTAAAGGCAAAGGCAGCATTAAACTAATCAATCCCTTTCCCTCTCCATGCACCTGCACCACTCATGAAAGCTGGGATTCCCTGATAACACACAGCAGCGTTGCTTCAAAGCTTAGACCTCTCTGGCCAGCTCTCAGCAGCAGGAAAACTGTAGTTTTTGTAAATTCTTTATTCTTCCATGGCAAACTTAACAACACAGCTGTCACACACCCTTGTGTTGGCTTGACCCAACACCTACAGAAGTCAATGCAGGGTTGAAAACTCGCACTCCCTTCGCCTGAAATAGAGTTTCATCACCAGAGAATCTGGCCCAAATTATTTTTAGCAATTTTCACTCATTTATACTACCAAGCATGTGTTAAAGGGAAAAAAAAACACAACAAAACAAAACAAAACAAAAAACAAAAAAAAGCCCCCAAAACTGAAACAGGTCATTACTCATGTCTTGATTTCATTCTCACATGATGGATAATCATCAGTAAGAATGTATATTATTTCATCTGCGCCTCCAGTCCATGCTAATTGAAGTTCAGCATTTGCAGCTTATTAGTAAAAGACCTGGGGGCTGATAAAAGGATATTCTTTGTGTTTATAAACCTGCTGATGAAAATTTAAAGTCTCCATCTGGTACAAGCACATAACCGTATCGCCTGAAGCACACAACCAAATCCTGCTTTGGACTTGGGCCACTTTCAGTGATGCAACAACTCTGCAATATTATTATTTGTGCTTCTACAAAAGCAGCTCACGTAGCAGTTTGAGTCTCCGAAAAACTGTGTTCAAGCACATACAGTCAGAGTGTAAACTAAGACATCCCTCAAACAGCAGAGCTCCTACACTGCTGGTTTTCTGGGGAAAGAAATCCCCCCCAATTCAGGTGGGCAGCAATTCCTGCAGCTGCTACTGCTTCATTAGAGCTGGTGTTGCCGTGATCTGTCTCTGTTCCTTGTAGGGGCTTAGCTGGATGCCAGCAGCTGCTAATTCTCTACTTACAACATCTGTAGCTGGATTTGTCCAAGCATCCTGCCCTCTCCCACACTGTCTGACTGCCCTCCGGAGACCCTGCTTCTAGGACGTATGGTTCCCCTCCTGCCCAGTCCACAAAGGCCCATCCTATTATCAGGGTCTGGTAGACTTACACTTTAGATCTGAGTATGGGAGAACTAAACCACAGTGTTTGTCATCAGCAGTTCTGTGAAAAGGGCAATTACATTGCTTGTTTTAGTGCAGGAATCATTTGCCCTAGGGCTTAGGAATGACATCTCATCCCTGGCACAGATGGAGCTTGAGTCCAAGCCCACCAAAATGAATGCCAATCCCATACCCACCCCAGAGCTGCCCTGGTGCTCTCAGGTGTTAGACACTATTGGAGCAGCCATGTTCAACAAGGGCAGCAAGCCCCGACTCTAAATGGTTCAAGCCCTTCACCGCTTTCAGCCATTTGATTGATACTGTGGATAACTTGGAGCAAGGGCTGAATTTCTCTGCGTGCCTCTACTGTGCCATCTTAGACAAGGATCAAGATAATTATGAGACTGAGAAAAACGAATAATTTTTTTGAACAGAACTAAATTAATCTGGACACATACAAATTGCCCTTACTTTCACAGTAGTGATTAAAGTTCAACCAGATGTTGGTTAGATGATGCTAGAGCACATCCCTATGTCGTAAAGTCATTGATAGGACTGTTATCCAGAGTATCTCAGACTGATAGAGACTATTTAGGTACTCAACTATAAGATGGTGTACTGAGAAAACACGTGTCTGCTTCCTGCTACAGCCATCCTGCTGGCTGTGAATGCCCAAAGAGACCATTAGGATCAGCTTGTCTGAACAAATGTCCCTGAACAAAGATTACCAGAGGACTGAGCAACACAACAGTGGAAAGGAAAAACAAAGGAAAGGAGAGAGCTAGATGAGAGAGAAACTCTTTCCTTGGGTAAGACTATCCCAAAAGTCACGAATACTTTACTTACTCTCCCTGGGAGTAGATGGGGCTGAGCATAACTGAACACAGCTGTTTTTCAGAGTAGTTGAAGATCAGAAGCAGGACACATGTTCTAGCTGGGGAGACAAACTCCAACCATGGAATTCCATGTCAGAGCTTAAAACACTGCCTTGTCCAAGGCACCACCATGATTTTATGCCAAGTTCAAGACCTGCAAGAGACCGCAGATCCTGCCTCTTGGCACATCGCAGTTAATTGGTGCTCCCAAACCTTTCCTCAGAGAGTAAGACAGAAGACTCTCCTGTTAGTCACAAAATCAGCCACTTCTTGCCCTCGATACCCCACCTGCCCTGGACACTGCCAGCTGTACCTCAGCGTGCTCTTTCTGCCCACATGAGTCTTCTCCCCACTGTGACTTGCCAACACGTTCTCAACATCCATGGGCAATGATGAATCATACAAGAAGGACAAAAGTTACCAGTTATTTTGGTTGACGTTACCCATTAAGAAAGGGCCATTCAAAAGTTCTCACAGATTGCATTATTTCTCTTTTCCCATCAACCTGCCAGGATGTACCTGGGGTGAAAGCAATCATCCACAAGTAAGAAAGGGTGCCTAATTTTGTGATTGCTATAAAGTGATAAGACAAGTGCACACAGATGCCATCCCTGAGGGCTGCTACAGCCCTCTCACCACTCCTAGAAAATCTCTTCTTGCCTCTCCATCAGACATGTCCATACGGCACGGGAAAGCTCAAACAGAGGCGATAGTACTTGGGCTTGAGCAGAGCTCCCAACTGACAGCAAATCTGTGCCAAACCACATCATTTGGGGGATGCATTTATCTGCATAGGAGGCAAGAACAAGACCCATGTCGCAACAGAACTCCCTACATGTCCATGCACCTTACAATTACATGTGTTGAGCACTTGAGACAGTTAATGCAGAGAAAACCATCTTTTTTTTCTTTCCACCTGGCTGATTTCCAGTGGGAGTGCATATATCATCATGGTAATGCAATTCCACTCTGCTCTGGGAAGAAAGAAGAAATTTAAGGAGAATTTAGCAGGAGCTCATTATAGCCCAATCTCACACAGCACCTTAGCCTGCCAGTAATCGCATACCAGAGTGTTCAGGCATTGCAAAGCTAGACATTTTAAGACCAAATACTATTGCCCTTACTTGCATTAATAAAATTTCCGTTGATTACAACTATTAAAAACCCATGCGTGAACTGCTGATTACATCCCTTTACATGAACTGGAATATATTTGCATTGTATGATTTCCATCACTAACATTTAAATTGGAATAGCACCAAAAATCCAAGTATCAAAAAAACAAGTATCATTCCACTAGGTGCTGTACAAACACCTATCACTTTGAGTAAATGACAGATCCTAAAGCCTTTCTTGTACAGTATTGAAGAATTATGGTAGACTTTACAATTTCTCTGCACGCATCTCTGCCTTGCAGAAAACAGCTGTTTTCTTCTTGCATCGTTGTTTAGGAAACCTTCCAGCATTTAAAGCAAAGGCAAAATGGAATTTTCAATGACATTATCATTCAAAAAGATTGTTGTAAACAGGGAAAATTTGTTCCTTGTGGGTATTTAAATTGTGAACTGAAAGTGAAAATAAGGATATAATAAGCCTTGCTACTTTGCTGTCTCCCTGATGACACACAAACCAGTCTTCTCATGCCATAATATGCAGTAGACTATAGCTCATGAGATGGGGTCTGTGAGACTCTGCTTTACACATGACATAACTAGCTATATTCTTCATCCACCAGCCCATGGGAGAGGCACATGTTGCTGTGTCTGATTGCTGAGGAGCTGGCCAGGAGCTGTGCAAATGCTGGCTGCTCTGTCAGGAGACCTGGAGGAGGTGAGCGTGGGAGGGTGGGCAAAAGGCAGCAAGAAGGGAAGGAAGAGGCTGGAGGAATTTGGGGTATGGAGTAGAAAAGTGAGGCAGTGATGAAGGAACAGCACTGGATATAGCCCAGTATTGAGTCAGGCTCCCTGCCTTTTTTTTCTACCTGATGCACATTTGTGGTGTGAAAAGTTGGGAAGGGGGCTTTAATTTGCGCGGGATAAGACGTAAGCAGTTATTCTGGGGAAACATAAACCCTTCCCTTTCTGTCTACTCCCTTAGGAATTTGAAATTCAAGAAAAATAAAAAGCCTGGCAAATGGTAAAGTGCTTTTGAAATGCAATAAGCAAGCATAGCGCATCCCCCTAGACACTCTTCCAAATGTCACACTTGGTATTAAGCTCTGCCCTGCTCCAAGAGCTCACAGCTGATGCCTGCTGTGCCATACTTTTAAGACAGCTGGAAAACTCAGCTAAACGAAATCTTTCAGAGAACACACTAGTTAAACATGCTGGATTTAATAAACCACATAGCAAGTCAGCTACAATATGAACTCCTACAAATTAACACTCCTTATTTACTGAAAGCCAAGAGATAGGCACCGCTGTCATCTCACAAACCTGTTCCTAAGCAACCAACCCCCATGGTCCAGGGCAACAGGTATGGGCAGAAGCAGTGGCAGCATCATAAATACCATCACTTAGGGCTGTGCCCCAAGAGCCTGCTGACGATATATCCTCAGCCAGGCCCCAGAGCAATGGGCATTGGATGTAACTGTCTGTGAACAGCTGCTGTAAGTGCAACAGCATACAGGAACATCTCTCATTGCAAAGATCCCAGGTATCTCTGAAGAGATGGGCAGCAACATAACTGGGGTGCCTGAGATTTTATTTCTACAAGGCAAGTTCCTGCCTTGGAGCTTATCACAATTCTAAAAATAGAAATAGCAAAGTTAAGAACTCTTCAAATAGGTATATTTAGAGAGGTTTAATTTACATGATTCTGTAGCCAGCAAAAACCTCTAAAGCATCCTATTTGTCTCAAACTGTGATTTTAAAAAAGCTTCTTAAGATCTAAGGTTAAAGATTCTACTATCAAGAGTAACCTTTCTCTGGAACATAAATAATAAAAAACCCTGTTTATGTAGCTGAAAACATTAACTGTCAATTAAAATTATTATCCAGCAGATGAGGGCATCAAGGGGCTTTATTAAACTGCAACTATCTGCTGCTTTCCTATTACATATACAGTCTTGGGAACTGACAGCCAGACTCACCTTGTCTATGTAAGGCACCAATTTCCAAAAAGAAACTCTGACAAGGCTTCTGAAGCTAATTGCTCAGCTTCCAATTAGGCATTAGGAGAGCGCAGGGAAGCAACTGCAAGAATAGCACCACGCACGCGTACAGGCACAGCAGCGCTGTGCTAGACCATCCTCTCCTTAGCCACAGCAAAACATCCCAATGGGCTTTCAGTCTTTGACAGACAGGATCCAACACAAGCATCCCCACGCCAAGCCTCTGCCTTCTCTGTCGGTCAAAGTAACAACCATGCTCTCACGTCAAGTCCCTTACTCACCAGGACCACAGCATCGCTCTGCCCACGGGGACGATTCACACCATTTGAGTCAAGTTTGACCCCTTCTGTGAGCAGGCAGAAGCCTTTTATTAAAAAGATTGATTTTTCCTTCTTTTAATCATTAACTTGCAGTGTTGCTTTTTTATACATGGAAGGCTCTAATTTAGCCCCAGATCATATTTGTCTTTAAGCTCATCCTATTTCAGAATAAAAGCAAAAGCCTGGTGCTTGAAACCAGTGAGAAACAATTCTGCCTGCCTGATTTTCACTGCTTAAGATTTGTAAAGAATTTTATAAAGGAAAACTGTGGTTTGTGTTTTATGGTGCCTGAAGGAGCTTTCTCACTTTATTCACATTGCACAGCTAAAGCAAATGGTAGTTGTTTCCCTTCATATTTTTTTCCTGTCTAAAAATTGTAAATTCCAGCCTTGTCTATTCTCTTTTTTCCAGCTGACTCTATAGAGTCAGGTCTTCATGAACTGTTAGGTTTCCGACATAAGAAGAATTTCCCAAAGAACCCTAATTAACTGAGAGGGAAGGAATTTTTATTAAGCCCCTGCGTTCGGTTACTAGCTAGTTAACTCCAGAATTCGGAAAAGGATTTGCTATGCCCACCTCTCTAGCTAAGACCTGAGAAAGTCCCTTGGGAACCTGCGTCATCCAAGGAGACCTCTCTGAGAGACGAAGAGGGACTGATGAAAGACAACATTTTTCATAGTCCTACGGTAAAAGACGAGCAGGGAAAAATCCTTCCTGTTTCTGGCAAGACACACAAAGGAAAGATACTGTACTTTTAGACGTTGTAATGCAGAACTGATGAAGCTGTGAGCTAAAATTGAAAGAGGACTTGAACACCTATGTGGATGACAGTTCGTGACCACAGACAAGTCTAGCAAAAAAAAATCTGGAAGAATTATTAAATTCCATTCTTTGGGGCTTTAACAAAGCCTCTGCGAGAGGCAAGAATGGGGCCCAACAGGCAGCACATTGTATGCTGCAGACACCCGTTTTGGAGGATGGGGATGAAATAAAGAGAGCGAAACTGCCTCTTATTCTGAAATATTCAGTAATGGCCGCTGCCAACGACAGGAAGTAACTCTAGATTACAAGTGTTACCGAGTAAGACAATATCACTGTATTTGTAAGTATTAAAAAGAAAACAAACTCCAAAGCAATATCCTTTCTTGATATATTAAATACTTTGTCTTTCATTCAGAGTCACACATTTTCCTCAAGAGGACCAACAATCCTCAGCTGATGTCTTTGGCAAGAACAGGAATAAGCAGATCAATAGCTCAAGTTTCAACATCAGTTTACAAAAATTCTACTTTCTGCATCTCCTTGCAGAGTGACATGCATGACAATTTGCCTGAAAAAACAAGAATAAGATGCTATTCACATAGCTAAAACAGAAGAGGAAGAGCCGGTCATGACAGTATTTCTTTAATGAGAAGAACAGACTAGAAGACCAAAATGTTATATAAAATTTAGCAAAAGATTTGCTTTATTTACAGATTGTGTGAACTTGGAACAGGAGAGCAAGGGAGGACTGTTCAGTGTACGCTGCCTTCCCTTGCCATTATGGCACTTGAAAGTCCAATTCATTACAATGTTAGCACCCACAAACATACACACAGTTTAAGTTGTAGAGATTCACATGCATTTCAGCTCTGCTTCCAACCAGCTACGCACAGCTGTGGACACAAGTGACATGAGAATCACAGGCAGAAAGGCAGTTTCTAGACCAAGAAAATACTGCAAAGCAAGATATTTTTTAAGCATCCTTCTTGAATTGTAAGTAAATTTATACTACTCGTAAATATTTTTGAGAGCAAGAGAGTTATGACCTACAATACTACCATTAGCCATCTTCTTGGGAGGCCCTGCACTTGGAGGCCTGAATCCTGATGTGGGATTGATGCCTGGGTCCACAGGACATCTACTGTAAAACAGCTGTTATGGGGAAGAGAAAATGCTCTAAAAACTGTGGAGGTTGAAAACTGAGTCAAATAAGGCAGATGAAGGTGAAGGCTCACTTAAATATAACTTCCTCCCAATTCTTTACCCCCTCCAAACTGCACACCTGTATGTCTCTTAGTCAAATGCATCTGTGCGAGTTTGTTCAACTTTCTATCAACTTATTATTTGGGTTCAGATCCCAAATCAGCAGACTGATTTTCAGAAGTGCTGAATACACAGATGCTTTCACCAAATTTAAAAGAAGCCATAGAGACTTTAGCTCCTTTGAAGACAATGCCATCTAAGCTTTAACTTTACTAATTCCTCAGCAGCAGATCACTACAAGTTGTACAACAGAAAAAACAAGAGAGGTACCTTTTGGTTCTCAGATTTTATAGTCCTGATCTTTTGTTTTTGTCTAAGGCCAAAAGGATGAGTGTGGGAATACCACAATAAATGCTTACAGATGGACTGACTCACTCTAGATGTGATAGAAATAGCTGAATGTGTGCAGTCTGTCCCTTTTCAGATCAAAGCTCTTTACCTCCAGTCAGGATTGATCATTCACCAAGAACAATGGAGGAACACTTGCAGAGGTGGTTTCCTGAATTTACTTGCAGTAACATGATTGTAAAACCATGTTTCTTGTCTGTGTCATGCTTCTCAAAATATGCTGCATGCCAGACAAGCACAGAAAGACTTGCACTTCTTTTAGAAGCAGGAGTAGGAAAAAAAAACCACAAAGAAATAATCTTAAAAAGCACAGGCAAATAGCAGGTACAAAGGTAAAGAAATCTACTGATATTCTGGTGAAGATTTGAAGGTAGAGTGAGGCATTTTCCCAGTCTCCCTGCAGGCCTGACGTGGCTGCGCACATTGAACAGGCTGTGCAGAGACGTAGCCAGCCCAGAGTGCCTTGGCACAGAAAGAGCAGACCTACGGCTCTGTCCTCCCCCCAGTCCCACCGTGTGGGATGTGGAATTACACAGCTTCGGGCTGTTTTCTTCTGCATTGCCAGAGGAAGCTTGTGCCTCAGATATTAATAAAAAATGAAAAACCAGACTCAAATATAAGAATGGAAGCAAGATACCAATCTCCACCTATCAGCTTTCCACAGGCTAATAAATGAAACATCCTCATATTGAAGGAATCAGAAAGTCAGATATATCAAACGGTCATCAAGGAAATTTTCAAGAGACAGAAAATGTAATTTCAACAGAATACAATGAAAAGCAAGCAAGATATACAAGTTTAATAACTTGGAGGTATTTGTTCATCACTAGTCTGTGGCATTTTGGCTTGCCACTTTAAAAGTACACAGAATTAACATTTGAGCCATCTAGTTTTGCTGCAATATTACTTGAAATCAAGTAATGAGTAGAAAGATTATTGGACTAGAGAGATAGGCACATTTATAAACCATTCACAAATCCGCAGGCTTGAAAACCACAAGGGCTTTTTCTTAATTATCTACATGCTGTTTTGGGAATCTCTTCCATCAGAACCAGCTTGATAGAAAATTAGGTTTTGAACAGAAGTGTTTTGCCATTTAATCAGTCAGCTTTCTGCAGGAATTGCTAATAAACCAAGCACCTGAAAACTGAAATCGGAAATGGTTATCATGTAAGAATTGCATTGGGAGTGAATCCTGAGGCCCTGGGGGCTGCACTCACCTGCCAAACTTTTCTCAGGCGGTGTCATGGCTGTGGGACTCTATATGCCTCTGAATGGACTAAAAAAAGCTGAACAGCAGAGGAGAAAGGAGAAAGTCCTTAAAAAGGAGTATGACTTTAAAAGCTAAAAAGGAGAAAAATCACTGAGCAAGCAACTAGAGCCACCTCCATTCCTACCTCCTCACTTTGTCCTCTCAGCCGGTCACGAGAAAGGCTTGGCAATACAGGCATTTCCCTGCTATAATTCAGCTTTACCCTCTAAGGGCAAACAGTAAAAGGTTTCAGTCACTCAGGATTTGTTTGCATCCCTTTAGCTGGCTGCATAGCCTATTAGTCCTGCTTTTTAAGCAAATTTCTTAGCCATGAGCAGATCTGGGTGCACTCAAACCTCTTATTTCTGCCCCAAACCAAACATTTCACCTGAATTACTAATGGACACAACTCTGGGTAAACTATGAAGATCATTGAGAGCCCAAATCCTGTTTAAAAGGCAAACAAAATAAAACTCCATGTTTCCCATCCCATATCGAATATCACCCAACAGCAATTCTGCACTGGGATCGCTCTGCTGAGAGATCACACAGACTTTATCAGGAAAGAGTCTGGTGTGGTGTGTGAACCACTTGCTTGGACAGTTTTTCAGTAACACCTTCAACTACTGACGAACTGTGGTTAGTGACAGTTACTGCAACCACATAATGTTTCTTCACCACACTTTTATGGCACAGATGTTTTTAAGCCACACAAGACAGTCCAGACGTATTAAGATCTCGCATTACCACACGTAGCTTGAAAACATTTACACAAATACCTGTGAACAAAAGAATTAATTCATTCCTGCAAAACAAAGCAAACACAAGGACAGATAAGTCAGAGCAAGTTAGGGCAATTCAAATTTTCCTTTATTAAAGGAAACATTTTTCACCCACCTTAGGCCATGAGATGGCCTAACTGAAAATACCTACTTCATTCAAAAAATAATCACACAAGTAGCAAGGTAGGGAAAAAGATAAAACTCTTTTTTTTTAGGAGAGTTAGGGCTTGTTACTGCAGGGATCTACGAACACTGTAATGTGTTTTCATAATCCATCTGATATTTGCATGTGTAAATATTTGCACCATTTACAAACAATAAAGAACAACATCCCAACTATTTTTCAACGTGATGTGAAAGTGTTTGTATGACTTTCAACAGAGTAGTGAGATGAATCATGATCATGTTTGTTTAGAATTTGTTCTCTGAATATGGGCTAGAGAGACTATAGAAACAGACACCCAGATACTGGGAAACATCAGCAAGTTCACAATTTGTAGCTTATTCATCAGACTCTCAAAATTGCCTGGCTCTTTTTGCAAATGTGAAACATCCAATGTTACTGGGGCATTTAGCAATTCCTATTGCTCTTTTGCCATCTAAACGAGAACACAGGTCTCCACATCCAACTGCTTCTCCCTCTAAAACAATACCAGAGGGGAAAAAAAGACAAGAAACAAAAATGATGAAAATAAACATGAGTAAAGCTGAACAAACAGGCAATCAACAGATAAAAGGAGTTCTCTGGAGTGTTTTTGAGTCCAGACAACCAGGGTCTGCAGCACAGCTGCTAAATGCACGAAAATGATGTTCCTAAAAACAACACAAACTAAAACCAACCCAGCTATCTGGGCATGTAACCAGCTTTCTGCACCAGGAATCCCCAATCAGATGGATTTAGAGGTATCCTTGGACTAGTGATTGGGATTCTTTAAGAAACAACAAATTCCTTTGATATGAGATTGGTTGGTGGGGTGGGATTTGACAGTCCAGGTAATTTAGCTGATCATATATTTGGGTAATTTTCTTTTAACATTTTTAACCCCCAAAATTTATGATCAGCTTAAGAATTTTGTTTTAAAAGGTCTAAAGAAAACATAATTCAAACAGATTGGATTCAGTGATTGTAGTAAATACATCTGTTTTATTTATAAATAAAGCAGGGAATTCTGAAACAAAGACTTCAGTGAACATTTTCAGCTCAAGTTTTGGGATTGGTTTTCAAAGGCTACCTAGTATGTTTTTTCAGATCCAGTGTGGACAACATGAGGAATCCAAGGGTGTAAGTAATTAATTTGTATTCTGCTACCTTGACAACCTGCTTCCTTAATCTCTTTCATTTTTTCATTTCCTTAGTGGATTGATTTTTCATAAGTCATCCCCAAAGCCTCAGTACCCTCCTAAGGGAGGACACTTCTGCAGAGTGTATAGACACTTGTGCCTCTAAAGAAGGTGTAGCTACAGGTATAAGAGCATACCAGACAATGCTCATATCCAAGAATGACTTGGTCGTGAACATTATTAGCTTACTAATAAGATGGGTAGGTGCGTTTCCCGCTAATTAAATTAACTCAGGAACAGCTGTCAGAAAATAAAATTGACATTCAGGGGATCCTCAGCTCTGAAGTTTTAAAACCTCTACGATTATAGCGCTAGAGTCCTTCATTTCCTACACTCTACAAACAAATCCACTTTCCACTTTCACATTCTTCCACTTCCTCTTGGTCACATTCTCAAGGCTGAAGGTTAATCATGACTCTTAAGACAACAGGAGATATATCTAACGCGTTCTTTAGCTGGAAAAATGTTTAATGCATTAAGGGCACAAAAAAGGCTGGCGCCCTTGAGCGAGCAATTGAATCAGGATAAAATAAAGGTCACTGAGAATTAAAATAAAACAAATACCTGTCTGTCTGCACAGAGGCTCAGTTGTGCCCTTAGTGCCCCCCCCTTAAGCGACTGTCACCCATTCTTTATAATAAAAACGTAAGAGGCCAGTCTGCTGCAGCCCAGACTTGAAAGTATTCAGAGATTAAGATATTCAAACAGAGGTGGAGACAAAAGGTGCATTTTAGTGACAGCAGCACTTGTGATCTAATGCCAACATATAAGCACAAGCAGAGCACAAAGAGCTAACCAAGTGAAGCCATCCTGAAGAATGCATGCAAGGTTAATCACGGGGTGTGATCCTGTTCTTCTTTTTAAACACAACTGCATCATCACTGCCACATACTATAGAGTTTAAAAGATCTTGGGGTTTTTTTCTTTTTCTTTTTTTTTTTAACCTCCAGCACAACAATGAAGGCTTATTCATCCTCCTGCCAAGCCGCAAGGAAAAGGAGACACAGGAAAAGTTATTTAAATCTGCTCCTGATCAACAAAACACTGACACTACAGGAAGCACAGAGTCAATCTGAAGATAGCAAAGGAGTGGTCTGTCTTGGAGGAGCAGGGATTATGCAAAGAAGGAAGAAAAACATAAGATGTTTGCTACCTTGCAGAGAGGCTTGGCAGAAACAACGGCATCACCCCATGATGCCTCCTTTCAAACCCTCACTCTTTGTGTCAGTGTTCACGCTGCATGGTCAATTGCGTGACGAGCATTCCCATGGTTAAAACAGTGCATGCATGTAAGGTGCGATGCTCGCCCGGTCCAGGCTCCAGGGAAGCCTTCAGAGCAGAAAATAGGTTCACCACAGCACTGTCCATGCCCACCCTGGCAGCTGCGATCCCAGGGAGGAAGCAGGCTCTGCTGCTCTGGACCATGAGGGAAGCAGTGCTCTCTCTCCAGGTCTGCCAGTGTCCACCCTGCACAAGTCATTTCAGCACGGAGGTGTGGGATTTATCCCCCCAGGAAACCACAGCGTGATACTGAGCCATACTGATGGACTTGGCAAATGACACTGAGGAAAATCTCTATTGGAAATCCCACAGTGGAAGTCTGCTGGGAATTACAAATGTGCTTCTAGGAATTAGGTGCCATCATCAGTAGCTGCTTTCTAACATCCACTGCCTGTCTCAGTGGGGTCCCCTCTGCCTAAATACACTTACACACTGCACAAGTGTCTCACTGTGTTTGAGAGATCAGACTCCCAACACAGATTTTCATAGATTACAACCAAGGTAGTAGCAGTGTTTATTTTCTCAACTACATTATAGAATTTCTCCTCATGTTGCAGAACATGAATTTAAAGAAAATTTGAAATAAATGCAAATAATTGCAGTTCTTATGTTTGTACAAAAACCCTAAGCTTTTTAAATGCAATTTACGTGAAAGGAGACAAAAGGATTTTGTACTCTTTAGCAAAAAACAGCCCAAGGAAAAAAAGGTGATTGAAAAGAAATTACATCCTGGCTACAGGTAAATTATATTACAGACAGCTAGTTGTCCAACAGGAACACTTTGGACGGTGATACACATCAAAATAAATCTAATTACCCTTAAAAATCAGAGAATCTGTAAGTTTACCTAAAAAATAGGAGATGAGCTTTTAATTGTTTTCACTGCAGACACAAACAAAAGACACTGATTAACTTACCGAGCTCAAGAGAGGCAATTATTTTGCAGCAGATGCATCTGTAAGAGCAATTCTGTGACAGCTCCAGATTTAATCTGCCTTTGTTTTATGAAGACCATCTGTACAAATTATTTTTTCCCTTAGATTTTAGGTTTTGAGATGAACTCTGCTCAGACAGAATGCAAAACTCAATTAAAGCCCAGTATCAGGATCTCCTGATGCTAGAGACACATGCTACAGACTAAGTCTAATGAAAGCTCCCTAGCTGAAAACGGAGTTTAATTTCCTTTAAAAAAAGAACCCCACACTTCCCAGTTTTGTAAAAATATTAAAAAGATGACTGAAAACAGATGAACAGATTACTGAGCCCATATGAAAGGGAGAATATTTTAAAAGTTTTTTGCCTGGAAACAAGCTAAGACATATTTTAATAAAATACTCTCTTACAGCTGATGTGCTGCTTCATTCTGCAATATTACCCAAAGAGCAGGGTGTCTAGGTAACAAAATTCTGTTATACCGTAAATCCACAGACTTGAAAAAGTGTTTAGCAAGAGATGCCAACATCTTCATATCAACTTTCCCAATGCTGCTTCTCAGACCACTGCAGACTATAGCACTGATATGCTACTCTCTGCATGCTCAGGAGTGGCAGGGGAGGAGAAAAGTGCAATATCATCACACACTAATTGTGGATCAGTGCACACATTCATGGCACTACCCCAGCCCATCCTAATCTGGGTCTCAAGTCTTTCCCCAGCAGCCACTAGACTTCGCAGTGATCCCACACTGGCCGCCTTGGCAGCAGGACTGGGCTGGGGGCTTCTTCTGATAAGAGCAAAGCAGACCGCGCTGAAGAGCTGGCAGTGAAAGAGATGGGGAGACACAGAGGCGAGCATAAAGTAAGGCCACAGCTTAAGTCATCAGACAGGGCTGCAAACTCGAGCCTCCAAAACACTGACCCAAGCTCACTCCCCTGGATCACCTGCCTCACAAGCTATTTAACCGAAATGGCCAGCTGCAGCCCAACACGCCGGCTCGCTGTCACGCTCACGCGTCATCTGGCAGAGCCCTTACTCCCGTTGGATTTGCTGCCTCTCTGACCTGGACTGTGCTAAGATTTTCCAGTTCTCGGTGTACTCTGTGCTGCATTTCACATGGGGCAACACCATGCCCCAGCTCACCAGCATATGTTTTATGATGGATTATTAGACCAGCTCAGGGTTATTTGGCTGGCTTTGACACTGGGCAGACCCACAAGCAACTCAAAGCCCCCGAGGCGTGGGGAGCACTCCAGCTCCCAGCCAAGGAACTAGTCATAGGGTCATCACAAGAGTTGACTATGAAGAAAAAAGCCTTAGCGGGCAGAATTACAACTGGAGTCTCCAGAAAAGCAGAGAAATCCTTCTTTGGACAGCTTTCCCAAAGACATTTTTAGCCAAAAACATCCATGTTCATTCCTGATACAGTCGTGAGGAGTTCAACTAAATTTAAGGCACAGGGCTATTTAATTAGTAGATGGGAAAAAACCTGCATCCCTCTTTCTCCTGTCTCAGGCCAACAGCTTATCAATATTACCAATATAGCGTCTGTCAATCAACCTGCATAAAATACAGAAGTATTTTTCAAACCTATTTGCCCTCACCATCATTTTAAAGGTCCAAGGCTCAAGGCACGCATTTCCACAGTTTTGACAAACAAAAGCATGGGCTGTGTGTGACCACCAAATGAGTTAACGGCTGCTTCTGAGAAACCTAGTCATCTCCCAAGCAAGGCTTGAACTCTTCTCCAAGCACCCATACCCACGCCCCTCCACCAGCACTGCCATGCATTTAGTGCACAGATAGGAAAAGTGCAGTAGGTTTTATTTATTCAAATTAATCCACTGAATGAACTATACTATCCATGTCAAGTCTTCTCTAATGGGCACTGAGCAGTATGATTTCGGGAGGCATCCACAGACTAAGACACTATACAAAACGAAGCCATCAGTACTTGCTTCCATGCCCTCCTTTGGATGCACATGCTCTGCAAGGTGTCACATGCTGTATGTCATCCAGCCCCAAGAGTGCTCTTTGTATCAAAGTATGGCTAAGGTACAACAGATGGTTTATTGCATCTCCTTTGTCTTAGGTTTTTTGCCTTTAAGCAGGACCTAACGTGCACCAATGCACATTTGGGACAGTGATATTTTTCAAAGACAGCACTGAGCTTTAGGGAATATTTGCATGAACGTTAATGAAACCAGAGATGTTCCCGCAAACATCCCAGAGGGAAAACAAAGATGGTTTTGGGCAAAGCATTACACAAAAGGACAAAGCAAGAGTTAAATCAACATAGTCACATAAATTATGTTCTAACAGATGCAGAACTGAGAACATTAACCTCTTCTCCAGGTTACTAACAGCAGCAAGAAGAGGCAGGGACAACTATATTAAAATTTTAGTGAGTTATCACCAACCAGCTGTAGTTCTAGATACCATTTAAGTTCCACAAGTAGTTTAGCTCTTGCCTAATTAGTTATGTTCTGCGATAACATGTAGTAATGGTAACAACCTATCTGGCAAGACTGAGCAGCACCCAGACCCATGGTCACGGTCCAACCATGAGAAGAGGAAGCAGAGACCAACGGGTGCTACTTGGCACACCATCTCCTTTCCCATTTTGGTTCCTCTCACTGTCGCAGCCTTACTATCAAAGCAAAGGCTTGCTGAAACCTGCCACAGGTAAGGGCAATATGCCCTTCCAGGTGCATTATTCCTCAATAACTGGACTCCAATAAGGTGTTCCAGGCAGGTGACCATCTGGAGTATTGAGTTGACAGTTGATATATTAATATTTCCAATGACATACATTCTATAGTTCCTACAGTGTTTATTCTGACAGCGTTACTCCTCTTTGTGCAGGCAGGAAAGGCGCAGAGAGGGAAAGCCTGGCAGGTACAGTATGCAGCAGTGAGCTGTCCAACCAGAGCAGTGGGGTGCCTGCAGCATTCACTCAAATCTCAAGTCCTTGTCTGGTCTTTGCACCCCTGAAGAAGGGCTCTGCTTCTCCTTCATTACTTGCTCCCTCCTTTCATTACAGCTGGAAATGCAATATTGGAGCCGAGGCACAGAGGGATATTCAGATACATATCCAAACTCTCCACCTAAGTTTCAAGCAACAGGCCATTTCTGTGCTCATTCATTAGTGACTAAAGCAAGAGCAATTAGGGATATTATGGTGTCCAGAAGAGAAGTAAAATCCATAGGAACACATTGATTCCTCAGAGAGCAGCAGAAACAGCTGTTTTCAAATTAGCAGTAAACAGCATTTTGCAAAAGGAAAACCCCAGACACATTATCAGATGTAACAGCTTCCAAAACAGCAGTGAGGCCTGATTACTTTCTCATGCAATAATCAAGGGAGGGAACTAGATTCCTGCAACAAGCCAATAACTTGCTGGCTGAGAAAAGCTATGGAGGTCTGTTTGATAGGCGCGGAAAAAGGGTTGGCCCAGCTATTGCCTGGCAGAGCTTCAAAAAGCTTGGAAGATTCAGAGTAACTCCCTTCACTAAGGCTGCCGAACCAAACCGAGCTTTCCAACTTCTCTCAAATTTGGTCACCCAACTGTTTTGGGATCACTCTGGTCTTACCAATATCTTCTCCAAGACAAGCAGGATCTTGAGGCACATAGAATTGTAATATTTCTAAGGAGGCCAAATTTGCCCCTACTTGCAGCAGTACAGCTCTGTAATACTGCATTCCTTTCCATGGCTTAGCTGCACAGAGAATTTGGCTAAGTTTGACCACTACACATTCATTTAGTACCAGTTTGGAAAGGCAAATTCTGTATTTAATGCACAGCTGAGAAAAGGTGAGCTGGCAGCCAAGACTCCTGCCAGATCCTTTCAAAAGCATTTCCTTCTGAAATCATCCTACTCTAAGAAGTGGCTAGACTGGTTTGTTTTTTGTTTTCTTAACGGGACGATCAAGAGTGGGAGACCATTGTTAAGATCCCAGAAAGCACAGACAGCAACACTTCAACACAAACACAGTTAGACTTTGGCATCTAGAAACAACACAGTGGTTTTGCTCTCTGCTACAGGGAGGAAGATTTTGGCAAACTAAGGATATAACAAAGCAGGTTACTAGTTTGAAGTATTAAAACCAGCCACACGCACTTTTTAAAGGTGGATTATTGCCTGAAAGATACCATTAGGTTTTATATCACCTCATTCTATGAGCTCTTCAGCATGCTATAGAGATAGCAGTGGCCTAATCCATAATTGAACAGGAAGGTTCATCTACAAATATTTCATTGCCAGGTACTGTTAATACGAGAGAAGTCATGAAGAATTTAAGTGACTGAATATTTTGTGCATGTGTGTGGGAAGAGCACAGGCAAAACTAGCATTTTGTTTTCTGTATGAAGAATTTGCCAAAAAAGCATGTTCACCCTCTTTCCCCACATGGTTTAACTCATCCTGGTGGTATACATTTCACAGTTGCTAATTATAGAGCATGATGCTAACATTCTGAATATCAGATCCAACTTTCAACCTCATTTTTGCTTTCATCCTCTGCGAAAGAATGATTCCTCTTCTTTCTCTTAGAAAAAAATTCAGAGCTAGATCCTCATCAGGAGTACGTTACTAGCTCCATATCAGCGGAGCTAACACCAAGACGTGATTTCTTAACAATGCAAAAATACTTCCCTTTATATTCTGAGATTGCTGGGCTGAAGAATACTAATATTTCCTCACATTCAATCTAACACAGGAATGAAACCCACTGGCGCAAACTCAGTGACTCAGCCACTGGAGCTAACTTCACTTCTGGAATGCTGCCACAGGCTCTGCAGATGATTCACAGGCGCACACATGCTATTAGACAAGTGACTCATATAAAATAATAATTAGCAGCAATAACAAACATCCTACCACAAAGCACTGGTGCAGCATGAAATGGATTTTCTCAAGTTACTTTATTTTACATCTTCTGTTGCCTTCATTATATTTTAATTAAAACTGCATCAGGAGAAAATTTAACCTAGGAATAACCTCATTAGACATCCAGAGAAGCAGCAATGTAGAGCAATGTTAAATTCAGCAGGGATTGCAGATGGTAACTCTGTAAATCAGGTTCTGCTTCAATTCAGCACTTCAGTAGAAAGTTCACCCCTTCAAGAAAATACTGATAGATTATAAGATATCGTGAAACAGATCCCACTTGTGCCACATCATGACCAGCAGTCAAGATGATATATTCCTCTGCAATCTTTATAGACCATAACTGCTTAAATCTTTAAATTTAGAGTAAGTTTATACTGTGAAGAGTACAGAAGGACTTGGGGCTAGGCATCGGGTCAGCATATTAAGGGTGAGTATTCCTTAGGTCTGCACAAGTTACCATATTTTTTATGTATGCTATCTGTGGGTTATCCATTAACAAAGTAAAATACCACTATAAAATTTACTCATGCACAAATATAACCTAAGCTGTGGACCAAAAAAAAGTTTGTCCCCTCCTCCAACTCTCCATTGCCTGCTTCTCTACTCCAACAACCCCCTTACTTCAGTTTCCCTGCTGCTTCTGCTTTTGGGCAGGTTATCCAGGGATTTATTTTCAAGTAACAGTACTTACAAGGTACAAACTATTGAAGGCTAGAATTGTACCCATTAAAGGATTGGTATCAGCTTTGCCATCTGCAGAATAGGAATCTCTCTTCTTCTTTTCTAAAAGGTAAAGGAAGGAGGTGCCAGGCAGGATCAGATCAGAAGTAGATCTAGTCTAATATGTCCCCTCCACTTGTGGCCTGTTCTAGGTGACAACAGGGAGATGTGGTAATGGGGATATACAGGTGTGATCTGACACTTGAAATTAGGCAGCAATTAGTACAAGCCTTGAAACACCATCCTATGTATCCAGTATCTCAGTAATGTTTGTGTCAGCGAGAACTATTGATTTCACTTGTTCTTATTATCCAAATCAGTGTATAATCCGCCTTCTTAATACTACTAAGCTCTTAGCCTCAATAATTTCCTGTAGCACTGGGTTTTATAATCTAATTACCTGCTGTGTAAGGAAGTACTTGATTTTGATTCTGCTACCCTCATCTTCCAACACATGCAGAGTCAACATTCAGATTCCTCTCTAGATCATTAATATTTGCTGGATTTAACTTAAAAAAAAAAAAAACCAACAAGTTTTGCATAATTATTTGAGATAGAAATACACATATAAAATGGATGACTATGGCAGTGCCAAACTCCCAATTTATCTAGATGATGTTATAGTGTACTTGCCTGCTTTCCCACGTTTACTTTTTTCTGGTTCTTTTTGTCTCATCTTTTCAGATTTAAAAAAAGAAAACTTTTCCTGTCAGGCATCACAGCCTGTAAAAAGCTAGGACATCCTTTAGTACTAACACGCATCATATTGTTACTTAGAGATGTATAAAATAGTCTGTGGGCATTTATGGAAGGTAGCAATGCAAAGGGCTTACTTTCTTGACAAACTCAAATAACTTTTGGAATAAGATGATCTCTGTAACATAGGCAGTGCTCTCTTTATAAAATACCATCAACTTGCAAAACTCAAGCTGCCACTTGCTCCCACCTCTACCCAGGAACGAACTTAAACAGAGCACAGCTAGCAATCGCTTAACATGCTGAAAAGAACAGCAAGCAGCACATAGCACAAAATATTGTCATTTGCTTGCCAGTGCTTATACGGCAATAAATAACCAGCTGCCTGCTACCCTTCACGTATAACCTTAGCGTGGAGGCTCGCTGTAAACACAGAAGCACTGCTCAGCCTGACAGCATTCCATCTGTCTGCGGAGGAGATTTTATAGGAATATATATGTGCATGCATAAGCCAGCCAAGGGGCTCAGCTACTATGAAACCTACAGCATGCAACACCAAGAAGGAAGGGGGGTGGGGTGAGGGGTTGTTAAACTCATGAAACAAAGGAAGAAATCAGATGCAGGAGAGCTCCAGGATAAAACTTTTGTACTCTAACCCACACTGATGCTGAATCACTGGCTTACGTTGTTTTATTTAAAAAAATATTGTGGATGATGAAAGTGTGCTGTATTTTACACTCACAGTCTGCTACTGAAGGGTTATGAGTCACTATTTTTTGTGCTTTTATGCTGCAGACTCATCAGCTGCACACCAATGAGCTCAGTAAAGTAAATCAGAGAAACAGGAAAAAAAATAGAGGCCTGAATTAAGACACACAGAGAACTAGTTTAAATCCAGTGCCAGATCCCCCACTTATGTCATTTATTTCTTTGATAGGTGCCTGAGCTGGGAGGCTTTAGGAATATTTCATCTGGACCCAATCCATGTGGTGTGGTGCAAGCCAAACGTTACAGAGGATCGATGGGCTGAGGCCAACTGTATG
>NW_009197316.1:0-29864 GCF_000690835.1 Fulmarus glacialis | reverse complement strand
TCCTGGGCCCTTCCCCCGCGGCCGCGCTCCTGCTGCCGCCCCTCGCCGTCGTACCGCGGTCGTCCTCGGTCAGGGTCCGCTGCCGCCATGGTGGGTTGCCCCTGCCTTTATGTAACTCACCCTCCTCCCCTCAGGTGTAACGGGGGGGCCGTCCTGCTCGCTTTGGCGTGGTCGGTCGGGATGTTTTTTCCTTCTCCTTGCAGCCCCCCGCGTCTGTTCTTACCCTTGAAACACCCCTGCCCGACTCACAACGCGCCGCCAGCCGGCGGGTAGGACCCGCTCCTGTGAGGCGCTCCTTCGGCCGCGGGGCGGGGGGACGGTAACGGGCCCGGCTCCCTTTCATTGCAAATGGTTATTGCCACGAGCGGCTTCAGAGACCCGAGCCGAGCGTGGATTTCTTGTAAATTAACCTAGAATTGGTGCAAATCATCCAGGGCTAGATTATGCCCCTTGCAAGAGCACGCAAGGGTGGCATGCTGCCTGGGCCAGCCTCTCATCAGCATCAGAGGGCTTATTCTTTGGGAGGCACCCACGGAGTCCTGCACTCACAGAGCTCTTAGTTGCCATACAATTCAAGCACAGAGACAAAACCACACAAACTGATCTGGGAATCCACACATTTCAAGATACTGCATGTAATTCACTACCATAGAGACCACAACCGAAGAAACTAGTGCCCTGGTCAGCTTACTATTGACATCTTGTAACAGATAACAAGTAAAGCCACTTCAGTTACCTCAAATCAAATATTTCTTGTGTTAAAAAAGAGCAAGAAATTACCTGTTACTATTGGGGAGAGCCTCAGGAGTTCCTAACCTCTTCTTCATTCTCAAATAAATGAGAATTTCAGATGTTACAACTCCACCAGCTCTTTATATTGCCTGCTTGAGTTTCCTTCCTGCTTTGATGGGTTCCATCTTCCCATCTCCACTCAAGCCAATTGCTTACTGGCTCCTGGGAAGTATCAGTTAATCAAGCTCTTATCCATAAGGGATGTGGAGGTAGTTCACAAACCAAATAAGGCCTCCTAGTTCATAGATCTGCATTTCCTCCTTTGCCTAGTCATTCCTATGTATTCTGCAGTAGTAAAAGCTATAAAACTCAGAGATACCTTGCTTTCTGTGCCTGTTGCAAAGGCTTCTGGAAATATAATCAAGAAACAATTCACACGTGTGACACAGAAAAGTATCACAGCAGGTAAAATAGCTCAGCGAATGTTAACAAGCTAAAACCACAACAGGTGTGTCACATGGCTTTGCTTGTAATGGAGGTTAAGCTGCAAAAGGCTCAGCCACCTTCTTTAAGCAAGTGGGTCTGAGGGTTTGGCCTGATTCCCCTATAGTCTCTCTGTGAACTCTCGTGCTACGTAAGAAGTGTGTCCACTCTGTAACATGCCAAGATTGTACCTGTAGTTTCTGTGCCGCATGTGATGAGCAGCATACTCATGACCTGGTTTATTTTGTAAATTGTTAGTGAGATGTCAGTAGCCTGGCATCCAGTTTTCTAGTTGTCCATTTATTTGTAAAAGCAAGTTTAATCAGTGTGGTCACAAGAGGAGACGATCATTGTGCAATTACTGCCAGTAATTTGATGCAAGACAACATAGTACCATGTTAGCCAGTGTCTTAGTTCTTCCTCAGCAGGCTTCACCAAACAGATTTTGTAATAATTTCCTGTATCAATAGTTGTAGCCTCTTGGGTTGTGAAGCCTTTTATCTTGTACTAACTCTGCCCCCTCCTGATTTCAAACAGATTTTGAAGGAGCCTTACAGCTCTGGGACAAAAGGAAGATGATATTGCTTTATAGTTTGAGCCGTTTGACTTGTGAGTGTAACATCAGGCTGCAGTGTAACTCTAGATGACAGAGTATGATGATGGTTGGCAATGGCAGAGAGGCCTGAGAGGATGGGGCTGGTGGGTGTATGGGAAACGGCATTTGGCTACAGCTCTGGAATGCTCTGGTGGGTACCATGCATTTGATTTACATGTCCAGGATAAAGGGTAGCTGGCAAATTACTTAGAAATTATTTTGCTCTCCGTTAACACTTCCCAGGAAGGGCTGGACTAAACACTGCTGTGGAGACCATTAAAGTACTGTTATTTTTAATCAGGTCCATCAGAGAAGACAATAGTGCCTCTCCTTGGTAAGGGCCTGTTCTGTGTTCTTATGAATGTAAAGTACTAATTAAAATTTTTATTACATATCTATCAACACTTCACTATGCTCCCAAAAATTGCACTGATTTGCAGTGTTTTTTCTTTTGTGTTCTACTTTTTGGATATTCCCAAGGTTACCTTGCATAAATAAATAACTTAAGTACACCAGCATCTGCAAAGCAGAGTCCTTCTTCGCTGTTCTGGGGCTTCTGATGGGTTTTGGTGGTTGTTCTTAAGCAAAAGTAAATCAAGTGTAAGTAAATCATGGCATATTAGGTTGTTTGGTTGGTTTTGATTATGCAAAGTTGAACAAAATTGTCAGCCTGTCATCCCATAAAGCCCAGAAGAGAGTTGGCCTTTCTGAGGTTCGATGGAAACTGGGATTAAACCTCAGTAGAACTTTGTCGAGCATATTCCTGTATTGGATCAAAGGAAGCAGGGAAGAAGCTGTCTCAAAGCAGGAGTAAGGGCAGAACTATCTCCAAAATGAGATTTTATCTGACTATGCTTTTCATGCTCTACAAAACACTTTTTCTTTCCTTTTTCTGTTGCATTTTTCCAAGAAAGAGCAGTCCTCATTCACTGTTTGTGTGTCTACAGCACTGATGGGGTTTTGGTTATAGAAGCAGATGAAAGATGGTGCCAACTGTACCCATTTCACTGTTTTCTGAACTACCTGTGTGACAAGTAACACAAAACAATAACACATCTCAGTTTTTGCTACAAAGAACCTTTGAAATACTGAAAGGATCTAGAAATTTTATATTAGTGTTGTCTAGAAAAATTTTTTATGAATTTCTACAAAAGGAAGCCCGGTGGTTTTAAACAAGCTAAACCAGTTAGATGTGTGGTTTCTGATTTATTTTTTTTCTGTTAAATTAACTTTCTGCTGAAAAGTACAGTAGGCTTAGACTTGTAATACAGTGTGTAACGAACTTTCCCATATTTTCCAACCTTGTCTGATTTGACCCAATTAGCATGGGCATCTGAGCAGTTTTGCATGAGGTTTCCATAACTCCTTTGATGAAATTGGTGAATGGAGAAGGGGAGAGCACTGAGGTTTTTCTACACCATTTTGTCTATCCTTTTTCCCCCCCATGTTCCTTCTTCATGATGCAGCTGTAACCAGACTGAACAGCGAACAGCGTCTTGTGCAGTCCCTGCCAAAGCTGCTGCTTGACTGCAGTTTGCACTGCAGCTGCCTCCTGCCCTTCCCACTTCTCTCCCTCTGTCTCTTCCTTAGCTCTGCCAGCTGCCCTCTTTTCAAATGTTCAAGTTTTCTAGTACAACACAGGACAACAGCTAGACTTGTTCTGTTAGCTAGATTAAACTGGAGAAGATCTTGTCATTGCATATGTTCATCTAATCCTGTGGTCAGCAGGACCAGCATATAATTACCTGCAGAGACTCATTGTGCTCTGTATTAGCCAAGTTAGTTTTACACAGCTACACGTACAAACTTGTATATATTTATATGCATGCAGTCTGTTCGTACTCAAGTCACTTCCAAAACCTCCCTGCTCATAGGGCTACAAACTTTGCATTTGCAGAAGGCAAATTTCTCGTCACCTTCAATTAAAGGGCCCTTTCGTTTTCTGAGTGATGCTAACTGCCCTTCTCTGCACAGATCATGATGTGATTTTTGTTCGTCTTGTGGGTGGGTAACCAAAATTACATACAAGATAGTTGGTGAGACTTCACCTGTATCTTGATTTCTCCTGGACTTCTGCCTTCTTTTTTGCAACTTCAGTACCACTGCTCATAAAGAGCATTGGATTTACAGGTATAATACCTCTCATCTGAACACTGCCTAGTTGAGGTTATAGTGGGAATCTTGGTTTTGTTTCTGTTTTGTATCACTGGAATGTCTTCCTCCCTTGTGTCAGTGGAAGAATGAGGACGATCCTCTCTTCTTGGGGCACTGTCTCCCAAAGTACTTGATGGGGGAGGAGGCCATGTACTTCAACATCTAGGTTGGCTTGTTGGCCAGGATTCCTGGGGTTTAATTTCATGACAGGGAAAACAGAGTGATGTTCATTCATGTCCTGCCACTGTCTAATGTCTTCCATTTCTTTTTGCTTCAAAATTATTTGAGGTGTTTTACCTCTACTGAACATAAGTACTCTATGTGACTTGAAGCATTTTACACTTAATTCAGTTTCAGATTTAGCTAGAATGTCTGAGTCAAAATTGTTTCACTTTAGAATGTTACTGTTATCTGAATTGCAGTAGATAAAAGATAATGTGCTTGTGCTCTGACCTCCCATCCCTGCTTGCTTTTCTAAGTTTGATAGTGAGGAGTAGCTAGGAGGGGATCCTCGGACCCTTGCCTGAGGACCAGCACTGAGGACCAGAACACCAACTCTGGGGTCTGGAACAGCTGCACTCTGGGAACAGCAAACATCATCAATATTTCTAAATATTTATCTTGAACAAGAAAATTGCCGACCTGCTCTCAGCAAACAATGGTGAGCTATAAACAATATGTGGTTTGGTTTTTTCATTCAGTTACTCCTTCATGGAAAGTGTCGAGCAGCTGTCTACAGGGAATAACAGATGATGTTATGAATGAGGCACTTCCCTTAGTTTCCTTAGAGTCAGTTACTTTCTGTGATGGTCACTTACTGGTTCTTAAACTAGTGAACTTCTATATAATTAAAGATGTGAAAATGCAACTTTAACTTCTTGCTCTTTTCCTATGCTATCCCTTTAAGGCTGTGCAATGACAAAACTATTTACCATTCCACTCCAAGCTGGAAGGAGGAGTAGGTCTGGAGTTGAAATATACTGACTTTCATGACTTCTGCGTGACCTTCAGTTTTCCAGAGTTTAGCACCGTGATTCAAGTGCTACTAAAACTCATTTCTGTTCCGTTTAAAATCTGAGAACAGTAAAGGTCTATAGCTAAGCATGCAGATCAGCCCAAACCAGTATTTTCTGCAAATGAAAGATCTGTTCTCTCCTTCTGTCTGGGTCGTGATAGATTGTATCACACACTTCAATAATTATCTTAATATTGTGTTTTACATCTGTAATATTACTTCTCTTTGTGTTTAACTCTAGTAGTGCACCGTGTTGATAAGACTGGCTCTTTACAGAAGTTAAGTATGGTAGTGGTTCTTGACTTACTTTAAACCTCTGATTGTGAAAATCCCTCGATTTTTCAAATAGAGATATAATTCATAACAGTGCTATTTCTCAAGCCAGATACAATTAATAGCCAACTGGATATATACAGTGACCTGGCCCTCCTTCAAAGTTAGCTTTACAGCTGTCTCAATGGCTATGGCTGGGGCTTTCCATAGTAGATGATGATTTGTTTGAAGACTCAAACTGTGAGATGCTGTAATTAAGACAAGTGGAGGATTTGTGGATAGCTAGCTAAAAAGATTTGGATGATTGAGATGTATCACAGAAACAAGATGCTCCTGAATTGGTGACTTGGGGGAAGAATAAAAATCTTATCTAAGATACTATTATCTGTTACAAAGTCTCATCAAAATGAAACTGAAGCATGTCAGACTATTGCTGTCTGAATATTTCCTTAAGGTTATATTAAACACGTTAATTTTTAACATGTCGCAGAAACTTCTTTTTACCTGAGGAGCAGTAACTGACTTGCTCTCATGTTCCCATACACTTACTTGATATTGCCATACTGGGAGCTCCCTCGTACATTTGATTCTCCTATCTACGGCTATGTGCCTGAGTAATGGCCTTGGTCTCCTCTGGAGTGATTTCTAGTTTCTTCCCCTGCAATATCAAGTGTGTACTTAGTATGTATGTACTAAATATATAAATCCAAATACACACTCAACTTCTTTTCTTACAGGTGAGAGCTCAGAGCATCTCCAAGAGCTTCATTTGATGTAAGTGTCAGATACGGGTAAAAAGCATTGCTTAAAATCAGTTATGTTTGGCTTTTGTGTTATTGCTCAGTTTATTAAAAACATAAAAAAAGTCACCCCAACAGCACTGATTTATCTTAAGACTCATGGGTTTTGTGTTGGTGTTTACAATGGCATACCCAGAATAGGTAAAACGTACACTACTGGCCTCTTTTACAGTGAGACACAGAACAGTTTTGGAAAGTATGTGTGCAGTTGCAGATAAAGCATAAGGATAAATGTAGCATGTATGCCAGATGGAAAAACCTTACGACTTGGAAGCTGTGAACTATCATTTAGTAGTCAGTGGCAGTTCTCTCTGAAAGCAGCGTTTCTACTCAGCTGTAAAAATACTGTTAGCTGTGAGTAGCTAGAGAGCGGTGAAGTGAGAGTGTCAGTTAAGGACCAAAATAGGCAAGAGTTCCCTAGAAGTGTAGGCTGTATCTTATCTCTGAATGAATAATATATGATGCTTTTCAAAACCCTTGTACAGCATTTCAACTTCTCTTTTTTCCTCTTGCTTGTCTATGTTCACTTTTGTAACTTCAGTAGGTTGCCTCTGAAGCTCTCTGTTAGCTTCATATCTCAATAGTAATAGTGACTTCTTCGAAGGGCATGTTAAACAAAGCAAAGGTGGTGCGTTTGAAGTTAAAAGAGGAGAACCAAAATATCAAGATTTTTCCCCCTAATGAACTAGAAAAAGATTTTAGTAATTTGTCAAATCTGGCATAATAGAAGTTAAGTTTTCAGCAGAAAAAGGTATTCCTTGCTATAAACTATATAAGTATCCGGTGATCCGTAATATCTTTGAGCTAGTTTGTGGTTTTTGAAGAAGTAAGATCTTTCTCTTAGGTATCTTTTAAAGGAAGAATACTTACCTTGCTTACAGTGCCGTTAGTGAATATTCTAGGCATGTTTGATCTTGCTTTAATCTGCCTGGCCCAGTACAGCTAACACCCTTGTCACCACACAGGACATGGCTGGCAACAACCCTGTGACCTACAGCAGAAATAAGCATGATTGCCTCAAGTCACTTCCTGCTCTTTCTCTGGTGCTGATGCATGAGGAGTTGTAAATTCAGTAAGAGGCATGGACACTTTCAAAATATCCCAGAAGGAAATCAGTTCTGCTCCCAGACATGTGACTTACATTTTTATTGTAGAAGAATTTTTTGTTACTTCAGTCAGTCCGCTTCTTCCAAAACCAGAGTCCATGAGCAGAAATCACTGAACTACAGCAATCATCAACTCTTAGCACAGAATGAAGAAGGAATGCATAATAAATTAACCAGAAAACATGAAAACCAAAGCTAGCCAGTGTAAGACGCTACTAAATATGCTCTCCAGAGACTTTGTCTTAAAACCTTACAAATCCATTTGCTTCCCTTGCCAAAATCTAACAGATCTCTTGCTTGTAAGCTGATTCAGTAACTCATTTGATTTTTTCTTGTGGACTTCATAATCTTCCGCAAGGCATGTGGATGCGCAGCCTAAATCTCACTGAGTTGGCTTTCATGGCTTTTAGACACACAGAGCTGAAACTTAAAATACGCTACTGAACTGGAAGAAAAATTTGCTCTTCCCCTACTGCTTAACTTTTTTTTGCAAATAAAAAGGTGGACTTCAAGCTTAACCTAACTGAAGCTCAGAGCAGCAGGAAGAGTAAAATATTTGAGTGACAGAAGCAGAAAAAGTCTTCTCCCCATTGTCTGTGGTATCACTGATTTGTCTTTCAGCCCTGGAAAAGCTGTGATGTCAGGATAGCTAAGATTCATTTACACCGAGTTGTATAAATCTTATACACCTTAAATATTTTCAGCTAAGCTGGGTAAACAGTCTAAACGAAAAGCTAGCAAGCAGGAGCAAACTTTTGCGTAACACTCATTGTCATGCTTTAAATATCAATCTGTTGGATTAATAAGGTTGCTAGATAAACGGAAATAATTTTCATTCCAAGATTTTTCTGTAAGTGTAAATTCTTGTTCTCTAGTTCTGTCGAAGCTTTTTATATTTTGCTTACATTTGCATGAATGCACAAAACACTTAAGGATTGCTTTAGGTTTTGAAGTGACCTAGGAAAGCCGAGTAATAAGTATGTACAAAATACCCATCGGGGTCAGATCAATAGTCTGTCTGTGGCAGCAGTGATGAGAGATGCTATTTAGGGACCAAAGAAGCACAGCTGTCTGTGTGCCTCATCCCTTCTGTTCCTCTGCCATCCACAGCAGTGAGATCAGGAATGTTGGAAGATACATCCTTGCCTTTTCTTTTTCATGTCTTTTTCAAGAAGCGTGGGCAACAAGTTCACAAACACTGGCTTTTCCTAAAGGCACCTACATGGGATTCTTGACTGTGGGTCTTTTTTCCCCCCTTCTCCTCCCATCTTCCCCAAGTAAGATTATAGGTAGTGTTTATAACATGTAATCAAAGTGTGTTAGGTATTAGCAGTACCTAATGTCTCATCTGCTTTTTTTTGTGTTTTTTTTTTAACAGGAAGATGAACAGAATTTAACTGCATTTTAGGACTTGACTCCTGATGGGCTGGATTTTCTCTTGGCAGGAGTTTTTGAAGATTCACGCAGTGAAAGAAGAAACAGCCAATGGCTTCAGAATCTATGGTCCCAGAGCAGGCAAAACAACATCTGATAAAGGGAAAAAGGTGGCAGCAACAGCAGCAGCAAACTAGGTCTTCCAACAGAGACGGTGAAGATGACATCTTTGTATTTGAAGCAAATGAGGCTTGGAAGGATTTTCACAGCTCTCTTCTTCACTTCTTTGAAGCTGGAGAGCTCTGTGATGTTACACTGAAGGTGATATTGTCACACATCCATTGCATTTAACAGTCTGAAGATTAAGCTACGAATAAGTGTGCTGGAGGTGGCTGTGAATTTGGGCAGGGCTATGGAAGCCACCTGTTGGATCTGAGGCATCTCTAGATATGCTTGTGGTTTTTTTCTTATTTAGGAAGTTTACAACTGAAACGTAAATACTTAAGATACTGACAGTCTGAGAGAGGAAGTACATTACTTTGACCTAACCCAACTTGCCTTTTAAGCAAGTTCCCACAGTTGATCAGTATATTAATGTGCAATTTCAGTTCCTTGTAGCCTCTTTGTTCTCACACACTTTCATCCCCAATTTTATCTCTATTTTTGCATTCTGTGTTGCTCTGCTAGATCTTTCCTGGCAAACAGGATTTCTGGAAAAAATATAACTTCCAGCATTCTCAAAGAAAAAAAAAAAACAAACCAGACAATTATGTTCTTCAGCTGATCAAAGAGTAAAGGAGGAGGAGGAAGCCAGTTCTACGATTCTTGCTAATACAAGCCTAACTTAGGGAAAGTTAAACTGCAGCCACAGTAAAATGTATTTTCCAAGCCATGTTTCCCTAGCAGGAGTATACATTTAACTATGTTTATAAAATAAGACTTTCTGCCTTTTTTGCAAGGGTGGGTAGAAAGGGAGAGAGGCGAGGATGAGGTCAAGAAAAGGGAAGAGGAGGGTTGTTAAGAGTTCTGACATAAAACTTCTTCCCCAAAACACCTTTTAAAATGGCAGATGTAAAAAGACCCGATGATGAGCTCTCAATAAATTTCTATCTAGCATCTGTAACAGAGGTTGCCAGCATGTACAAATACTAAGTATTGCTTAGCTAGACATCTTAGTAGTGCAAGATAGCTATTTAAGAAAAAGAAATGAAGCATAGCTCCTATACCAAGAACAAATGACAGATGCCTTTAGGAGAAATTGCCTGTGCTTTTTTGTATTAGATATTAACAGGGAAAATCTTTGACAGATGTGTGTCCCTGGTGCCTCCCCCCCGGTAGGCATCTCATCTCTCTAAAACGCTTGGGAGACAATGGAAACGTCCGAGAGGAAGAGGATTTCTCTCCCTTCCACCCCAGTGGACAACAGGAGTAGAATAAGCAAGAACATTTTTCTGTTCTGCTTCACAGCAGATATTAAATTGCCTGTCACCAGACACTGAGCAGGCACTAGATGCAGCAGCGAATAGGTCCAGTGGCTCATAACAGTTGAGTTAATGCTCATAGGACACTGAACGACAATACTGAAGCTGCTCTGGACAGCATGAGAGCCCTGAAACAGAACTTGCCTGAGAGCTCATCATCGCGTCTTTTTACATCTGCCATTTTAAAAGGCGTTTTGGGGAAGAAGTTTTATGTCAGAACTCTTAACAACCCTCCTCTTCCCTTTTCTTGACCTCATCCTTGCCTTTCTCCCTTTCTACCCACCCACCCTTGCAAAAAAGGCAGAAAGTCTTATTTTATAAACATAGTTAAATGTATACTCCTGCTAGGGAAACATGGCTTGGAAAATACATTTTACTGTGGCTGCAGTTTAACTTTCCCTAAGTTAGGCTTCTATTAGCATTCATTTGTATTATTTGTGTGGAGCTGCTTTGGTAACTTAAGACTATTAGATTGCATGACTTGGCTTCCAGTCCTCAAGTAGAGAATATAATCTATGGAGGTTGGAGTAACTTATGTACACCTTACCGTAAGGCTTCCTAAATCAGTGATTTTCAAGTAACTGGTAACTATATCTTGAACTAGAATTTTCTGGAGGGCTTGATTTTTCTTTCTGTAGTGCTCAGGCATTTCTCATGTTTTAAGAATAATTACTTCTCTACTGAACTTTCTGCTTTTGTGTATGACCGCTGATAGTGAGCAATTCTGGCATTGTTGTTGTCAGACCAATTATTGATTTAACTGCTGGCTCTTATGATAGTTAAAAACTGGAGGGGAACTCTGATTTCAAAATACCAAGAACATGCTAGATATTTAAAATTAAGCGGATTTGGGTAAAATAGCGAAGCCACTTAATTCAAAAGAAAGATCTAATTAGAGAGTGGGATGATGAGCAGAATAAAAATATCTGAAGGTGAGAATGCCCTGGGAGCTTTCCCTGATATAGCAGACCAGCTGGTAGCATCTTTTTGCATCAGTACTATAATTAGTTGGAGTGCTGACACTGTAACAGTGAAACTGTGGGAGCACACAGGGAGACTTCCTCTTGCTCCAAAGAGTTAAAATCTGGAATTTACCTACAGTACTGCTACTGTCACAGGAACAGCTCCCTGTTAGAAGGCAGAGAGTGGCAGGTGCATACCATCTGCATTTCTCCCATTGATTTGTTTTTTTTGTTCATTTGGTAGGTCTATGAATTGTTCCTTCTGGAGTGATCTAATTAATTCACATCGAACCATCCATCTTTTCCTCTCTTTTAATCTGCGTACTCTTTCATGGATGTTTGCTTTCTGTACTCAACTTACTGCTCACCAGGCAGGTTACACTTGTGTTGATAATATACACTTTTAAAAAGGGTAGAGTAATTGTGTATTGAATCAGAGCTAGAAAAAACTCCAAATTATCCTTTTTAATTTAATATCCTTTTTTTTTAAAATTGCAAGACAGTTCACTGTAGCACCTTCATCTGAAAATGAACATGTAATTCAAGTCTGTCAGGTAAACTGGTTGCTTAACTTGGCCATCCCTTTAAGTTAGTGCAGACTGCAGAATGACAAGGGCTGTAAGAAAGCACTCCTGTAACACAAATAAGTAGTGGATTGTTCATTTACCTTCAATATTTACATTCTCTTTTAATGTAATTGAATTCTAGAATTTTGTAAGTGAAGTTTATTTTGCGCTTTCTGATCAGAATTTTGAAAAATACTTTGTCTTTATGGGGAATACTCTATCTTTTGTGGCTAAACAGCTTCTAAAAAATCTTGGACTGGTAACTTTTAATAATCCCTGTAATAGCTGTTATTACTGTGGTTTTACATGAATTTGCTTCTATAAACAGCATTATCAATTCCTCAACAGTCGTAAAAGTCCAGAGGTTTAAATTAAGTAGTCTAAAGATACCACTTTACAATTTCCTGCCCCCCCATTAAAGTCTCTGAATACACATAAAACAAGTGCCTAGCAGTCTCCTCCTGTCTCCAAGATGCATCTAGAAGGTTCCTAAGGATGTTTCTTTCAAAAAAATAGGACACGGCTCTTAAAGAAAAGCAAGTTCAGTGCATCAGTGCTATTGCTTCCTTGTGTTATGGCCTTGCCCTACTCTGGCGACCAAGTTACAACTCAGATCTGCTTGGGATACATTGATCTAATGTCAGAAGTACAGAGCAAATGAAGTTAATTTGTTTGAACAAAATACAGTAGCTCAATGCATGTTGAGTTCAGAATTCTTATTTCAGCTTAACTATCTGTCCTTTCATAGCTGAAACTGACATTCCAGTAAAAGATTGGGGTGTGGTTTTTTTTTTTTTTTTCCCTTCAGGTTGGTTCAAAGCTTATCTCCTGCCACAAACTAGTGCTAGCTTGTGTTATACCTTACTTCAGAGCCATGTTTCTTTCGGAAATGGCTGAAGCCAAGCAGACGTTGATCGAGATCAGGGACTTCGATGGCGATGCCATAGAAGACCTAGTGAAGTTTGTGTACTCCTCCCGGCTTACTCTGACGGTGGATAACGTCCAGCCTCTCTTGTACGCTGCTTGCATTCTTCAGGTGGAACTGGTAGCAAAGGCGTGCTGTGAATACATGAAGCTGCACTTCCATCCCTCCAACTGCCTGGCAGTCAGGGCATTTGCAGAGAGTCACAACCGCATTGACTTGATGGACATGGCTGATCAGTATGCCTGTGAACATTTTACAGAAGTGGTAGAGTGTGAAGACTTTGTGAGTGTGTCACCACAGCACCTCCATAAACTCTTGTCCTCCAGTGACCTGAATATTGAAAATGAAAAGCAAGTTTACAATGCTGCTATCAAGTGGCTGCTAGCCAATCCACAGCATCATGCTGCGTGGCTGGATGAAATACTTGCACAGGTAGGACAGACCGAGGTGCCGGGTGCCTGTCTTGTCACTGGTTTAGTTGTATAATTAGTTGTGAGCTGACAGTGGAAGTAGGTTAGATCTCTTGACTATCAGGAAGAAGTCATATCCTCCAGTTTCTGTAGAGAGAAGAGTACTCACTTATGCTCGTGGCTGGGGAGCCAACAAAAAGCTGCTTGTGTGTTAGAGCAGAAACTTCTTAGATTTACGCACAGTGGAGAACATAAAGCCATCACTTCACTTGGTTTGATACTACTACTACAGCTTGAAACGCTCACTTCCCTTGCCGGTAAGTATTTGTACTTAAGAAAGGAGAGCAAAGTTGTTGAGGAGGTTTTTTACATGGTGAGGAAAGTAAACCGTAACAGAGATGTGTCACATCAAGTCGTGTTACTTGTGGAATGTTCCATATATTTAATTAACAAAAGACCAAGATGTGTTAGCCCTACGAGCAGGCTAGGAAACATACGCTAGACCCTTTAATGCTCCATAGACTAGCACTACTGGTTACCTGTAGGATCCGAAAGGAGTTTGCAGTTTAATCGTCTAGACTTGATGCGAGTCCACTGCTTCTGAAAGAAACACATACAGGTATCAAAAGGTCACTCAGCTGAACTTATTTAAACACCCATTGGACCTCCTCCTGTCAAAGCATTGAGTACTTCAGTTATTCAAACTCCATGTGTGCTGGTTATGGGAGTTTAAAATACAGTATTTAAGACAGGTATGGAGAACCTGTGCTGGGGAGGAGGGGGGTACATGCCATGCACTGCAAAATGCCCTACGTATCTTAGCAGGTAGGATCAACTGTGCTGTTTCAGTTGTCACTGAACTCCAACTTGAATATTTTGCATTTGGCAGAATTGCTAATATTGGCATCATGTGAGTAATGAGAGGTCCACTAACATGCTGCTGTCATTGTCTTCATGCATCATTTTTCACATTTCCTAGTAAAAGATCACAACTGTTTATTAACTGTCTTCCAAAAACTTTCAGTTTCATCTAGACTAGCATGAGGTTTTTGGTACAACAAAAGAAAATCTTTAGTACACTATAATTAAATTTACAGGCAATATACTTTGAAATTTAAAAAAAAAAAATAGATTGATCTTTTTATTGCCCAGTTCTGCTAGCAGATGAGATTAACAGCTTTATTCTATTTATGGAAACCAGAGTCTAGAACGAAGCAATGAAAAAGTAAACCCCTTCCTGTAAATATGGGTTATTTGCCAGAGTATATGGAGCCATCAGTTGATTTGGACATTATTGCTAGCAGAAAACATGACCGGGCTTCTTGACAGTTATTATCCACATCAGGCTTATGGGTTTTGGTGTTACAATGAGGTTCTGAATTTGTCAGCCTTGAGTTCTTACTGCATCACTAACCTCATGAATCTATTAGCAGGGCTATGGTGGTGCTTTTAATGAGCCTAAAATAAGCAGGCCAAAGTAAAGGAAGAAGTGGGACTGAAAGCAAGTGGGTAAGGAAAAGCTGGTAGAGATACTTGCTTGCTTGAAGACAGGGACACTTGTCAGCCATGTACCAGCACCGTCCTGCTGCTCTGAGAAGCACCGGAGATACTGGACTTCTTCACCACTGCTGCTGAGCTAACTGGGAGCTGCTTGACAGCGTTGGCTGCAAACCTTAGGAAGTCAGATGGTGGTTTACTTCAGTTCCCCCTGCTAACACCTGTCCTATCTTTGCGCCTGATTGTACTTCATATTCCTCACTGTTTCTCTCACAAGGACAAATGAAAGGTTTGCTGAAATAAATGACTGTGGAGAGGAGAACATTTCAAGGCAGTCTTGGAGAGGCTGACCTTATTTCAGAGATTGCTCTGGGCAGTGACTGCCTGTAGCTTCACCCAGAAAGAGCCTTCCATTCCTCAGCCTGGTCACCAGCTGTCTTCTGGGGAACCACAGGAAGGATTTGAAAAAAGAAACAATTAGCTCTCAACCTTTTTTTTTTTTTTTTTTTTTAAATTTAATCTAATCCTGTAGTCTGTCAAGTCCACACTAGAGAAAGGTGTTACTGCACTAGCAATACCTCAATAGACACTTCGTTCATGCTGACAGTGTTTCTTTTTTGACTTGCCACCCAAAGAAAATGAATAATTCTAGCAAAAGCCCTCTTATGCTCGCATAGCAATGAGCTGAAAATTCACACCCACAGCAGACTAACCCGACACAGGCTATCCCCATAAAGTGACAGATGCTGCCTGCATCACACCGGGCAGGTGCAGTTGCAGTACAGGCAGTGGCACTTCTCCTTCCTCCGCTGAGCCTGGGCCAAGGGACAGTTCTCCACTGCTGCTTAAATGCAAATGGTTGTAGCAAACATTTGTCACTAAAAGGAACTGTTCATATCGCTGTTATTCTGGAAAAAAAAAAAATGACAGCCGCTCTTTTTAGTGAAGAGCGTGGGGCTGGCAGCTGGCTCAGAAGCTGCCGTCTGTTATGCGTGCATCACTGTAAATGGTGAGACTCAGTCAGTTTAGCCAGTTACTCCAACTGTGTTCATTTCTGTCAGGTACGGCTGCCTCTCTTGCCCATTTGTTTCCTTATGGGTGTTGTGGCAAAGGAAGAGATTGTCAAGCAGAATCTAAAATGTAGGGATTTGCTGGATGAAGCAAGAAACTACCACCTTCACCTGAGCAGCAGGGCAGTGCCAGACTTTGAGTACTCCATTCGCACAACACCAAGGAAGCAGACTGCTGGTAATTAAATGTGTGTCTGATTATCCAGTAGGGAGTGGTGTGGAGAAAAGGCGGCACATCTGTGCAGGGTTAGATAGCTTGATATAAATGGTTGTTAATGACAATGCAAAATTGGGAAAGCCATTGTGTACCTCTAGTAATTAGGTAATGTGCTGCGTTCTCCTAGCAGAATTTTAGCAGTCATTTTCTTTCTCTAAAGCATTATTTATTTATCCTGACCAACCCTATCTATACTAAAGCTAGAACTGTTAAGTACGTTATGACCAGGCAGTATGCTCAAAGCTATATTGAAAACAGTGGACACATCTTTTGGAGCAAGAAGGTTGAGCTAACTTTTAAACTCTTTGGCTAACCTACACCAAAAGTGAGTGATGAATATTAGACTGCAAATCCCAATTTTTACATTGCTATATTTAAAAAACAATCTGTTTATCTCCCTAAGCAAAATCATAGAAAGCATATTTAAAATATGCATTGTTCTTGCAAGAGCATAGACAGTTAACTGCCATAGCAGCATGCCAAGCAAAGGCCAAAATCCAGCATCCTATTATGCAGGGCGATGACTGTGCCCCTTGATGTGAAATACGACTTCTCCCGTAGCTTCTCCCGAGCTACGTAATTTTCAGTTCACTCTGCTATACAACTTTAACCCCCATCTTCCTGCTAGTTTTCTGGAAACTGGTTTTGTCTTCTTCAGGTGTGCTGTTCTGTGTCGGTGGTAGAGGTGGATCGGGTGACCCATTTCGCAGCATTGAATGTTACTCTATCAGTAAGAACAACTGGTTCTTCGGCCCTGAAATGAACAGCAGGAGAAGGCATGTGGGGGTTATCTCTGTGGGAGGTCAGTAACCCTATTCAAGCAACGCCATTCAAAAGGCACTACTTTTCTCCTTTTGCTGGAATTGGTACTTTTACTAAATAAATCTGTCTTGCAATGGCTTAACTGTTGGGTATTCTTCAATTTAGTAAAGCTTCCCCATGAAGGGGTTTTTGATTCTGAAACAATCTGAGAGCATGCTTACTGAAAAGACATTACTGCGAACTGAGGGAGTTGGGGTTGTTCAGCCTGAAGAAGGCTCCAGAAAGACCTTATTGCGGCTTTTCAATACTTAAAGGCGGCTTATAAGAAAGAGGACAGACTTTTTAGTAGGGCCTGTTGCAATAGGACAAGGCGTAATGGTTTTAAACTAAAAGAGGGTAGATTTAGACGAGATGTAACGAAGAAATTTTTTACGATGAGGGTGGTGAAACACTGGAGCAGGTTGCCCAGAGAGGTTGTAGAGACCCCATCCCTGGAAACATTCAAGGTCAGGTTGGACGGGGCTCTGAGCAACCTGATCTAGTTGAAAATGTCCCTGCTCATTGCAGTGGGGTTGGACTAGATGACCTTTAAAGGTCCCGTCCAACCCAAACCATTCTATGATTCTATGAACTGTATATAGCCTCTTGCCTTAATAGGTGATTTAATTTTTTTTAATCCATTTATAAAGAAATGACCTTACACAGCAGAGTCACCCAGAATTTGCTATTACTCATACTAGCTCCCTTCATACTTAAATCCGTACAGGCAAGTCGCTAAGACCATAACTCTTCCAAGAGCAGACCTACCTTTATTTTTGGGTCTCTCTCTTCTGAAACCAGGTCCAAGCAGTGCAGAGCACCTTAGCACCAATGATGCAATTTTTCCTTGTACATGGTAGCCCCGGTGTTGCTGCAGCAGAACAGAGATCTTTTTTTCCCCATAGAAAAAAGACTGATAGAGACTGATACAAATGTCCAAAACTGATCTGACCTGCAGTACTCAAGTTATGGGAAGATTTTTTGTATATGTATCTCAAGCTTTCTATAAATGTCCACGTTAGAACAGATCTCTGGTTGAGTACAGCATATAAAAATATAAAGTCTGTCCTTATTAAAATTCTGATATTGAAAACATTTGAAAACTTTAACCTTTGTTTGAGCTTTTTGTCTCCTTATAGGCAGGGATAAGTGAAAACTGAAATGTTGCCAAGCAATCTCTGTATCGAAAGATGTGTATGTGTTTCAGGTAAAGTCTACGCAGTAGGTGGACATGATGGAAATGAACACTTAGGAAGCATGGAAGTATTTGATCCTCTCACAAACAAGTGGATGATGAAGGCATCAATGAACACGAAGAGGTACACTTAAATCCAAAATTTAAGTCCTAGTCTGTGATACATCATTTCTTGCTGATGCTGAAAAACATCATGTATGTTCTGCCTTTATTTGGGTTTCCAAACTACGCTATTTCTAGGAATTTTTTTTTTTTCTATTTTGGGGCGTTGTGCTATCAAAGACCTTTATTTACTAGCTGTAAAGCAAACACAAATCTGCATCACATACTTTCATACATCACATATTTGCACAAACACAAAGTTGTGCGTAACACAGTGTAAGTATTTCAGTGCAAAACTGCATAATCCCTCTCTCTAGGGAGAGGCCCTGGCTGGTAACATTGGTTATGTTCACGCTTTGGCTTTCTTTTGTTGTTCTATTATCCTTTTCTTTTTTTCTTTTTTGGGGGGGCTGGCTTCTGGAACAGAGAGCTCTTCTACTCCAGCTGTGCTTACATTCTGATATCTAGGGCCTTTCTGCTATGCCTTGTAAAGAACTTGAAACCGATTAACTGCTTCTGTGGGTTTCTTGCTTTTTTTAAGACTGAGCAAGATAACTGCCAGCAAAACATGCAGTGAAATACTTCATGCCCAGGAAACCAATAGCTGCCTATTTTTTTGCCACAAAAGGCTGGAAGCACTAAACCACTGAAAGGCAGATTGAGGATTTTTCTTGCCTTTTGACATTTAAGATTCTTTTAAGGAGCTACTGGACTCACAAATCTGTAATTTTTTGTTTCTGCTGTAATTTAAATCAACCTCCTTAATTCTACATTCTATTTTGTTATTTGTTTTTTCTAAAAGCGTCATGTACAAGTAGGAGTAAAATTCGGAGCATGGCTAAGTCCTAAAGCTATTTGTAGCTGTGATCTAATCAAAGTAGAAGACCCAGACTCCTAGAAGTGGCTTCTTGCTCCTCTTCCTCCCTCCTGCCACCACGCCAGCGCGTATTCTTGGCAAACATCAGCCCAAGATATCTGTGATATTTCTTACTCAGTGCCTTGGTAAATGAAAGGGCTGCTGTGCCTTGGCTACGCCTCACTCCTATTCACAAAGTGCTGTCGGAATACTTAGTTGAGAAAAAACTGCCACCATTGATGGTGTCTACATTATCTGCTAAGGCAATTTAAGGTAAACCCAGGATATTGCCACAATGTTTGTTCTATAGAAACATTGTGCCTCCCTTGCTCCTGCCTAGGTATCTCTGAACCTGCCCTCTGTGTAATGAGACAAGAATGTTCTCAGTGAAATGGTAAATCACCTGTATGGTAGTTAAAGCAGAAACTTAATGCTTACATTCTAGACCATACTTTTCATTTTATAGTACTGATTGTACTCTCATATTGGTAGCTTCAGTAGAAAAAAATCTGACAACTATTTTAACACAGACTTAATAGAAAATAACAGAATGGAGGAAGTTGCAATTAAAACTTGCTAGAGTTCAGTCATCTAATATCTAGCACAGGTTTGCCTTTTAATATGTATTACTATCACCCCCCAAAAAATCATTCCCAAATTGTAGCAGCAGCTATACGAACAAAGTTAAAACCAGCAGGTTTTGGTTCTCCATCGGATTCAATAAAACAAGATAGGAGGTGTAAAATTCAGTACCGAGATAGAGAAATCAAATGACTAAGACAATCTCATATATCCAAGCATGTAAGTAGAGGACTTGGGCCTTAGGTGACATTCAGTCAAAACAGTATTCCATGCCCCCCACGTTTTTTTGTTTTTTTTTTTTTTTTTTTTTTGAAATTTTTTAAGCAGGAGCTTTGTCTTTTTGCAGTCTAAAAATATTCTAGCTGAAACAGTCCTGTTCATGGATCACACAATAACATACAGGTGCCTGGGAAAGCTGAGGTGAAGTTAAGATAATAGAGCCCCTCTAATGGGAGGCTGTAAGCATACAGAAGACTTTCAGGATAAAGCTGCAAGACTGACACAGGTGTGCAGAGGGCCAGCCACAGTTATTGGTCATTATTTATTATAAACTTCACTTTTTAAATTTTCATTACTTTTTTCCCATAGTTTGAAACAGGTGCCAGTCAGGTAACATTGCCCTTGGTGTGTCTTTCCCATTCCCTTTCCTTAAAGATTTGCACTGAGGTATTGATCCTATGGTTTTCTTAGGAGAGGAATTGCTCTTGCCTCCCTTGGTGGCCCCATTTATGCAATAGGAGGTTTAGATGACAACACTTGCTTCAGTGATGTGGAAAGATATGACATTGATTCTGATCGATGGAGTGCAGTCGCCCCAATGAACACTCCCAGGGGAGGAGTTGGCTCCGTAGCCCTTGTGGTAAGTGATTGTTTCCTCCCAAGTCGGGGCCAGCTCAGGAACTGACCTGCTTTTCAAATCTGCTTTTACAAGGCAAAACACAAGATTTTAAACAAAATGCAGCTGGTGTGTCTGAGCACCTCCAGTAATGAAAATCCTATGGAACTGTGCAAAAGGTGAGGATATTTAGGATAATACTCATATCAAATTGAAATGTGCTCCCTGTTTCAACAGTATTTGAGGTACTGGGAGCAAGTACCAGGACCATTCTAACAATATCAGGCTAATGCTTCATGTCTCATTCAGAAGACTCTTGTTTGTCATGGTTACTACGTTTAAAGATACTGAATGCATCTGCACTTTAATCCCCCTGTTGCCATGTGTATTCTGCAAAATATCTGCAACACTACGTAACTTTTTCACTTCTTTAATTGGAAGATAGTGTTTACAAGTTGTTAGATAATTAAGTTATTGTTGGAATTCTTAAATAAAAGTAAATAATTAGGACTGTATAGATATACCATGTTTTCCTATAATTTTAACATTGCTTATGAAAAGCTGAGTAAATACATAATACATTACAAATAACCTTTCTCTATACAACTGTTTTGCAGAACCATGTTTACGCTGTGGGTGGCAATGATGGTGTAGCATCTCTTTCCAGTGTGGAGAAATATGATCCCCATTTGGATAAGTGGATAGAAGTGAAAGAGATGGGTCAGCGAAGAGCTGGCAATGGTGTCAGCGAGCTCCACGGCTGCTTGTACGTTGTCGGTGAGTAGGGATGTGGCATTTTGTAGTGCTGTTTCTACCAAGTACTGGCATTTGGAAGAGGCTGTTGTTGCTACAGGAACTGGGGAACAGATAGACCTGACCTGTACTTTGTGTTCTTGGGCAGGAGAAGAAAGCAAGCACAACCAGGGCATGCTTAAACGAAGGTATGTTAGCGAGGAAATAAAAAGCAGTTCCTAACCCATGTTTCAGGAGGACTATACTGTTCACGACAATATGTCTATATAGAAAATCCTCTCGAGACTCACTAATCTTGAGTTTCTTTTTAGGAAAATGATTCTTAAGTTTACACACTTTTAAAGCACTCTAGTTTTATTTTGAGTGTAGACAACAGTAGTTTTTTTGCACAGTGATTACACTTATTCCACAGCTTGTTGTCCTAGACCTGTCTTGTTCTGCTCTACCTTGCATTTACCTGCGTTCCTGAGGGAGGAAGATGCCAGGTAGGTATGCCATAGCGATAGCTGCAGAGCTCTACCTTGAGTATTATCATAAGTGATTACAAAATTTTCAAGTAAAATGCTCCTCTGACAGCTGCCCCAGCAAGGGGAATGCATCATTGAAGTCTTAATAGATTTTTTTTTTCCTACTCAAGTATTCAGCAGTGCTGTATAATTTGAAAACACTGCAAGAGTGTGTTTTGCTTACCAAAATAATATTAGGACAATCCTTTTACTGGTCTTAATTTTTTTCTATTCCAAATTAGACATTGTTTCATTATAACTATGTGTAAGATTAATTCAAGGAGAAAAATAATAGAAATACTTCTCCTTGCAACATGAGTAGAAGACGACTGTCACTCTTGGTGGTGCTTGTACGGTGACAGGAGGGAGAGCTGTTAGATTAATTTTTAGGAGCTTGTAAAATCCACGTAAAGAAATAGAGCTGGACACTAGCCCACTGAATGCTGAGAATAGCCTGATAATACCAGTCCTGGATATCACTAGCACTAGAAGTGGCTAAAAACTGATAATGTGATGATTCTTTGCAGGTGGCTTTGATGACAACTCTCCACTGAGCTCAGTGGAGCGGTTTGACCCACGCAATAACAAATGGGAATATGTAGCAGAGCTTACAACTCCGAGGGGTGGCGTCGGCATAGCGACACTGATGGGTAAAATTTTTGCAGTTGGAGGTCATAATGGCAACGCGTACCTGAATACAGTGGAAGCGTTTGATCCCATAGTAAATAGGTAATTCAGAATTTTTTATTTGGCTTAATAAGACAATGAAATCTGCCTATATGAAAACACAACATAATAGAAATAGTGTGCAGCAGAAGTCTAGCTGTTGTTTCCTGGGAGGAATTGAGTAATATCCATGACTAGCAATGCATGAGTGCTGCTTATGCCACTAGGTTGTTCTTGTAAATATTTAAGCACCTCCTCCTCCTCTCCATCCCTTGTCCTCTTCCCTTCATTCAATAAGAATCTACATTCCTCTGGTTGTTTCAATCTGATTTTGCATTAAATTTACCAGAGAAATAATAAGAATAAACTAGCGGGGTGTATTTTTGTGCAGAGTAAACAGCTAGGCTGTATAATAGAATTTCAGACACAGAAAAGAAATACTTTCAAGTTGCTCAGAAAGGACAGGAACTTACTTTTTTTTTTTCCTCTGCCATCTTCTTTAGGTGGGAACTCGTCGGCTCTGTGTCACACTGCAGGGCAGGGGCAGGCGTGGCTGTGTGCTCCTGTCTCAGCAGCCAGATCCGGGACGTGGGCCAAGGATCCAGCAACGTTGTTGACTGCATGTGAGCTCTGCTGCCTCCTCCGAATTCCAGAGAAATGATAGTAGGGAGGCACTGCAGAGCTTTTAAACACCGTGTTTTGTATGGTAGGTTAAGAAATAAAACCAATATATTTTCTTTGTGAAAATGTTATCTTCTGCAACTGTAAAGCTTTTGGCGGCTTTCTATCAATAGTGATACAGAAAAGCCTGTGAAAACATGGAATAAAAGTGACTCACAGGAGAAATCCTGCCAAGAGCTGCAATCATCCCATTTTTGAGAAGCTGTAATTTCAGAATAATTTGAGGCAGCTGTTGCAGGGACTCATTATTGAACTGTGAACCAGGCATTGGGTGAGGAGAGAGAGCAGCAGTTAGTACTGTTGAGCCTTACCCAACAGCCCTGCTACATGTTCTCTGGAGGACTTGAGTGCCATTTAATATAACTTATTTTCAGGAATGTAGTCTTAAACGTTTCCTAATTGTACAAGAGCTTTGTAACACAAAGTGTCTCAAGTTTTAGAAGGTAACGACATCCCTGTTGTGCACCAAGGTAACTGGCGCAGAGAAGTTCACGGCTCACCTCCCAAGGGACCTCTGAAACCTGTCTTTCAAAGTACTTTCTCAAGCTAATACACTTGTTAGAAAGCTGAAAAGATTATTGACCTGAGTTTAGCCACTGAAATACTGAATTCTCAAGTCTTCAATAAAATTCGTAGTAACTAACCTCCTCCCTTCCCCCCAAAGGCAAGTTTCTGTTGAGAGGTCATTCCTGAAGTAACCAGTATAATTTGTCCTATTTTGAGGTGATTGTGAAAATGTAGGCTTCACTGGTGTCTGAATCACCATTTTTATACAAAATGGAAACACATAATAGAAGTTGCAGTATTCTGTAAAGACCTTTAAATGCAACTCTAGGAGATGACATCTCCAATTTCAGTATCAGTAGCAACTCTGTGGTAATTCTAGAGGTACTGGCATCAAAAATTGAAATAGGAACTTGACAGTGCTGTGTACAAAGGCATCTTGTTACGCAGTCAGAAACCCTGAATTCTGAGTAAAGTCCAGGTGGAAAGACTGCAGATTCCTATTCCTGCATCACCTTGAACAGACCAACAACTGACAATCCTCTGTGACCAAAGTTTCACGTTACCAGGTTGATCCTGGAGAGCAGCAGACTTCTCTGCATTCAGTACCAGGGAAGACGCAGGACCGTACGAGCATAAGGCACAGTCATGTTTTGCTGTTGAGTTCCCATCACGTAGCTTTTCTGTTTCAAATGGCTTGCACTTTGGTAGCAACCAGGGACAAAGTGAACGGTACTGTAAATAATGAAACATTGCAATAAAACATTTGTACTTCAAAGCACCTTGTTTATAGTATGACTGGAGTATGCTATTATGGGGAAACATTACAACAGAGTATTTTTTTTGTTTCTGCAGTGTAATTCTTAACAGGAAGCCTTTGTCAGCAGGGAAAATCCTGCGTTACAGCCACGAGCCATACCATCCTGCTACTGCCCTTGCCCCCATGCGAGGATGTGGTCACCCTTGTGGTAATTTTGGCTCTTGATCTGGCTAGGAGGGGTGGAAAGAAGAGGTGCAGGTTCCCTCTCTGGAACCAACCACGTTCTTCTATGGATGTCCTGGCTAACAAGAAAACTTAAGAAAAAAAAAAAAAGACAAGTTTTCCACAAAGTAACACTGACTGTGAAACCAAGTAGCCTGGCAGTGCTGCTTGCCAGCTGATACCTTTCTCCTCTTGGTGGGAAAGTGCTAGCACCCATGGGTGCAGCCTGTGAGTAACTAACATCTGGACCACACTGACAGCTATCACCTTCCAGGCACCAAAGGGAGAAATAAAGTTACAGCAGGAAAATAAAGTTACAGCAAACACACTGGGATTCTGTATGGTGTTGACTCTGTAGCTGGAAGTCAAATGGTATTAGGTCTAAACACAATTGTAAGGCAGACACTTCTGTTGTATTTCAATTTGTACCCCCCAAACAGCATTTGTGCTCAGGCTTCTGGAGGCTTATTGTTAAGGGCTGGCAGAAAAACTGCAAAAAAGGTTTACAAGGAACAACACTGTTGCCAGTATAGTGGTGTCTACATTATTTATCTTAGATGGCACCAGAACTACAAATATTTTGCACAGAATTGTTTTTAGAAACACTATTGCTGGAAATGTGATAATGATGTCAAAGCATCAAAAAAAAAAAGTATAGGATTACTGTGGCAACAAACAATAATGACTTGCCTGCATATAAAGCTGTTGTGATTTAACACCAGCAAACTCGTTTTTCTTCTTCCAGTACTGGCAACAGGATAATGATGACAAAGAAGTAACCCCCCCCCCAGGCTGAGAGAACAGAGTAGCCCACCCTGGTTCCCCGTGGTGAGGCAGCCTTCCAGTGGCAGCAGGCCCTAACTCCCATCGCATCTTCTAATTTCAAACTAAACCTGGGAGTTGTGACAGCAAAAGTCTTTAAACATTCAGGGTCATGAAATCATTGCATCTAAACATGATGCATGTCTGATCCCAAATGAGGAATTGTTACTGTTTCTGAAATGTTTTTCCTGCATCTAAAAGCCTTGACCTCACCCGTAAAAATCATAAACCCAAAGATGTCTATTAGTACATCCTCTAAACACAAAGAAAAAATAATTTTGGAAGAATCAAGTGTGGTCACAGTTATTCACATCAAAGTTTAAGCCTGGGCTTCTGGGAGGGGCAAGACCAGACTCTGGACCACCCTTGACCAGCCTCCTTGGCCGTGTTTCTCCAGTCACGTGTGTGCAGCCAGTGCTTACAAGTCACCCTGCTGCTGTCCACCCCGCTGCTGCCCCAGCTTCTGCGACATGCTGCCTCCCCGCCTCGGCTCTCCTGCTGCCCCACAGCAGCCCCCATGCACAGCACTGTTCCTCACCTCAGGACTTGGACTGTGGCTTCCCAATTCCTCCCAAACTATACTGCTGCCAAGGGCAGCGCATAATCTGTGCCACCCACAGCTATGTTTGTTATCAGGAAATTTTAAACTGAGCACTTTTATGTATGGAAGATCAATATAAAAACAAAGATTTCCCTTTAAGTTAGATTTCTGATCGCTATATTAAAATAGTAATTTCTGATTGTATTTTTTTCAGGACATGCCATAATGCCATGATGATGCAAGGACCTTGCATGTATTAGTGTTTATTTCAATTTTGTAACATACATCCTTTCAAAATAATCTTAAATTCATACCTTATTATTTACGTTCAAAGGGGATTGCGAGAATTTGGTATACTTTCACAGCTTTGGATACTTTTTAATACTGCTCTTCCTCAAAGGCATCTCATTCCCAATAGAGCCATGCTTGCAGCAAAACTGTTTGGATTAGACATCCTGCTAAAACATTCAGATGTGGACAGAAGACTTTAGAAGGCGATGTACGTGCTACTTGCATATTTTAAAACATAAACAAAATATATGCATGCACTCAGTCCCATCAGAAAGACTACAGAATTTTCCTCCTGTTTGAACACTGGCTGAGAGAACATGATTTCACTGAAATGTCCGCCTGTAGAGGGGGATGCAGCCCTGCAAATAACCAAGGCTTCGCAGAGGGCTTTGCACACACCGTGTATTTATGCAACATAACCAACAGGCAATCAACCAACGGCCTCGGGCTGCTGCACGGAAGCAGGAGGTAACAATGATCCCACCCAGGCGCTGGAGGGATCCCATGTCTGTCTCCGGGATCTTCTTTCAGATGTGGTGGGATTTAGGGGCAGTTATTCCAGTGTCAGTGTTGTTAACCCTTGTAGCATGCACACATGTAGGGCAGACTAAACACATCAGAAGCAATTTATTATCAAAACCAAGGAGCTTCTCTTGCTTGTGATCTGGTAACACAATTCTTTTTTTAGAGCAGTGGGAAGGTAATAAAATAAAAGCACAACTGCCGCCAGTATGACCAGCAGTCAATTCTGAAACCAACATTCGGGCTGAACAGCCTCTTCTTCCATGCTCGATGTGACTGCATTCAAGTGCTAGTAACAGAGATACAGACTAGTCCAGCAGCAATAAGGCTATCAAAGCCCCAGGAAATTTTATGAGATCGCTTTGCTGCTCTGAACTTTTGTGTGCACTTACCTAAATTCAGGCTGCCTTCCTGTGTCCCAACTGCACGACCTCAGTTCTGTGTCTTACCTTCATTTGCAACAACATTTTGACTCTGGAGTGATTCCGTCTCTTCTAGAAGTTCAAAATGAGCTGCATGAGAAAATTCACGTCAACAGGCAAAAAAAAAAATCTACAAACAGCAAACACTGAGGAGTGGGGGGCAGGCCTCGCCAACTCAGGGAAACGCCTGCATAAATAAAGGTTTGTTAAAGATTGAGTGCTCAAAATGCAACGCTGATTGTACAGCTTCCCAATAAATCCAGCCCAATGTAACTGCTCTGAACCACAATGAGAAACAGAAGCAGTTGCGTTTACCTCGTTTGCTGCGTGTCCGCTCTGTCTGCTGAGGCAGCTGCAGGATGCTCAGTGTGATCTTGTGTGATGGGACCCTGGCTCCGACACCAAATGACACTGAGATTCATTTTACAAACAAGTTGTCATCAGGTGACAAAAATTCAGCCAGTTAACCTGTTCAAGCTTAATTAAAACAAATGCCTGGAAAGTCCGTAACTCCAGATGACTCCCACAATTAAATGGGGCTTTCTATTTTCATTTAGGCTGAAACTGCTTTTAAAACTATTTTCAACATTGCTGCAGTGCAGAGTTTTGCAACCCAAGTACTTTATTCCAGATGCTCCGCCTAAATTTTTTGCTGGCTGCTTTTACCACATCTGTATTTGTTTTCTAAACCTTTGCGTGTTCTCTTGACTGGAACTGGCAGCAAATAAAGCACTCCTAGCCAGGAGATGAAACTTACATTTGTAATTCTTTCCTGGCTCTGTCAGCAAGGTTGGTGTTGCTGCCACTTCGCGGCATTTTAACGCAATTCCTTGGATTCCAGACAGTTTCATTTTAAAGCTGTTCCACAGTTTTAAAGCACACACACAAAAAAAGTCAAGAGGCAGCTATATAATTTCTGCCATCTGACTTGTCTGGTCTGCAGGGGTTGTCGTGTTCCGTCACTTCAGGCAAAAAGCCCATGCAAATACATACCTGCCTTAAGTTTTCCACCAAAATGATGACTCGATCTTTCAATGAGTGCACACAACCTACGTTAGGTGGTGTGGCAGCCAGCATCCTGACAGAGATAAGATGACACGTGCACTGGGCTGTGATGAAGAGAATGCGCACCTGGCTACGGCTGTCTGCCTGGCTTCTGAAGTGCCCCTGCTACCTGGCAGCATCCCACAGAATTTCTCTGATGCTTATTAAATTAATGAACCTGAAAACTAATACTCTAAGCAGGCAACTATGCTGCTATAGCCATTCCTGGGAGTGGCAGCAAGGCATGGCTCTGGTTACATAGCCAACGAGAAACATTTTTGTGTCTTCATTTGCTTGACGGGTTAAGGATTAACTCGGGCCAAGAATCGTTAAGTAAATTATCTTCCCCTACACACATTTTCCAAGAAAAAAAAAAAAGAAGAAAGGACAGTGCAAGTCAGCACACCTAACTCAGTACAGGCTCCTGGAAGAAAGTAATTGCAAATCCATGCACTGTTCTGACACAGTCCGAGTCAAATCTCCAACTGAACAGCCGCCAGATGAAACAAACAGCACATTACAGCTGCCAATACAATTGCATTTAGATGTCACGTTGTCATCGCACGTTATGCCACATGGCAACCTTCTTCTCCCACGTCTCTCTTCTCTTTTGTACAAGCAGCTGCCCAGCCAAAACCTTGGTCAATGCAGGACAGAAAGGACAGGAATGGAAGAGCAGAGCCAAATAGCCCTTCTCTCTTCCTGTCCTTAGTGGACATCCTAGCTGCTCTCGCTACTGCCGTTTGGTTCCTAAGGTCTTCCTTTCACCTCCAAGAGACCGCCATGCCTCTCTCTCTCTTTACCTCTTCCTTTCCCAGTCCCTTACACCTGGCTCTGCTTCCCCCCAGCTGGTTTCCTTGCTTTTTATCACTCCCCACCCGATGTGGGTTGCTGGAGCACCCCTAGGTCAGCTAACCATAATCCATCTTACCTAATTATCACCAACAATCTACAACTCTATGCTCCCCCAAGGGCCAGCCCCTCTGCTCCACACACTCCCTTTTCCTGCTTGCAACGCCTGCACGCACATGCACTTCGGCTTTTAGATGAAGCCTGTTTCACCTTGGCACCAACACTGCTCTAAGGGATGCCAACACTCCCTCCACCGGAGCCTGTCAGAGGGGAAAAAAGGAAAGCTGATGGGGGGACACACTTGCCCTGCTCTGTAAAGCCCGCAGCCACAGAAACACACAGCACAGCCCTGCTGGAGTTGTTAGCCCTCATCATGGCCTGGGAGCCGGGGGCTGCCATCTCCAACCCCTTGGGATCAGGCTGAGATTCATCCCTCTGTAGGTGTGTGGTGCCGATTCACACCCACTGATGACTGGTTTTTAGCAGAAGGTTAGTTACTGCCCTTAATTAAAGTTTTCCTCACTGAAAGAAGGTCAAAGCTGTCAGACAAAACAAACCAGGAAAACAGAAGACTAATTCTGTCTTCTTTTTCATGTTATCAACCAAAAGAGAGAGGCAGCATCAGGACTACTATGCATGCAGTCATCAGGAGAGAGGAAAAAAGGAAAATACATATGTACCAACTCCCGAGGACTTTCACTTGGCCCAGTAAAACATGCCCCATCCTCAGACAAAATAAATAGGATTTGGAAACATGCTTGAATATTTTGCCAAAGTAGCACTTACAAATGAATCCCAGTATCGCAGTCTCATCGGGATGGACACCTGAATTTCAAACCTCAAGGTTGAAAAACTTGAAACACATCATTTTGATATCTTCCCTCAAAAGGTGGCAATGAGGTGAAGACAGTGGCAAGATCGTGCTGTTGAATATTTCAAGAAATTCAACAACATACCAAGGAAGATATGCAGCACAATCACAGACTGCACGGCCACATCAACCCTCGCCTCCCAGTGAAGCTGCACCCAGGGGCTGTGCTTGTGCAACTGTGTGTGAGCAGAGCACAGGGGAGGGTGAGACGTCTCAGCTTCAGATGAGCAAAACAAGAAATTCCCCCTCCCCAGGCAGCTTGATTTTCATTTCATCTTTACAATTTTGACCAACATCTCTTTCATCTGAAGAACTTGAAGACAAGCAAGTCAAAATTCATATTTTAATTTTTTTTTTTTATATATATATATATATA
>NW_009197315.1:5977-6930 GCF_000690835.1 Fulmarus glacialis | reverse complement strand
GTAAGAACAATCCTTAAAAGCCATTATTAACCTCCTTACCTTTAATCAGCCAATTGCTGGGAGTCCTGGTAGCCCTGCTTTTACCGGGTGACCTGGTGAACCTGAATGTGGTTCAGGGCAGCAGCGCGTGGGCTGCCGCCGTCGCTGCTCACCAGGAAGCTGAGATAGGGTGAGGTGTGTGTCAGGGCATTCTCCTTTCTCTGTAATAAATTCAGGGCAGCGAGGTGAGGCTGGGGAACCCCCACCTGCCCCCTGCAAACACAGCTGCCCGGGAGAGCCGGGCGGCCGCTGCCGCTCTCACTCATTTTGAGCCCAGCGTTCAATTTCTCGAAACGAGGACGGAAGGAAGCAACAAATGGGAAGGAAACGGGCCTGCTTGTGAAATCCAAAACCGGATCGGTAAGAAAAACATCATAAATTATGGATCCCCTGGAGCCGCCGGCAGCCTGTCATTGTGCACGATCTGTCTCCATTGTACTTTTCAGTGTGTGTGAAACTGTTGTAAACTAACACAGGGCAAGCTTTTTCTGCCGAGGATCACTGCCCGCTGCTGGAAGAGCCCTCTGCCTTCCAGCACAAACAGCCCATTGCGAACCAAATGTTTCGTGTAAGCGATCGCAGCCCCAGTGGATAGGCAAGCCCTTGAAGAGGGTGAAGGGGAATGAGGGTTTCAGCTGATCCTGCTCACTGGAGCTTAGCACCGGTGGCCGCGCCAGCTGCAAGGACGGGGACGGGCAGCCTTGGCCAGCACAAGGCCGCCCATTGTTCCCCAATACGCTGCTGGAAAAGACAACCGGATTAGGGTAGTTGAGCGGCAGCGCTGCGGCGTGGGACACCCGTGCTGGGGAGCCGAGGGGGCTGCTCCCGGCCCTCAGCCCCCAGGTCCCAGAGGCTGTGCTGGGGGCGGATGGGGAGCACCCACGGTACGCCCCGCCCGGAGCAGCAGGGGTTAA
>NW_009197315.1:4549-5386 GCF_000690835.1 Fulmarus glacialis | reverse complement strand
CACCAGCCTGCCTCGGATGCCAGATGCAGGCGGGCAGGGGGAGGAGGGGATCGGGAGCAGGGAACGAACTCAAGGTCAAACGGCGAGGGGAGGGGGAGGAAGAGGAGGTGGCGGGGAGGGGAGGAAGGGGGTCCCCCACGCGGGCGGAGAATCGCTCTTTATCCACCCTCCTTCCCCCCCCTTCCCACACGCCAACCACAGAGGCAGCCTCTCATCAGGATATTTATGAACACACGCACAAATGGGAGGCTGAGGGGAGGCAGAAAAAAAACACCCCCACCACCAACCACCCAACCCTATTTTGCTCATTCTCTTTCTTCAAAGAGCAGATGTGCTGTGGCCTGCAAACCGAGAAGGACACTCCCTTGCTGTTAGCTAATTTAGGCTGACATGCAAGGTTTTTGCGGTTCGAAACGAGAAGTTTAGTAATCAGCCGCTAACATTAACCAACACACCTCTGGCACAACCGCCCGCGCAAGGTTCAGGCGTCCTTCAACGTTACGGGCAAAAAAAGAAAAAAGATTTGTTTTTTTCTCTTGCAGGAAAAAAAAAAAAGGCGAAATGCTCGGTAGCACCGAGGAGCCAGATAGTGCCGTGGCACCCAGCTGCGGCAGCGCCAGCGAGCCCACAGCCACAGGAGCCAAGCGAGCAGCCTGCTTTAACGGGAGCCCAAAAAGTAAATGAACAGCAGCAGCGGCGACGAAAAGGCTGTCACATCACCCCGGTGCTCACCAAACACACGCCGCCCCCGCGGATTCGAAGAAATAAATCTTTCTGGCGGGTTTATATAATTTTAGGGGGTCTTGTTTCTCCTTTTAAGCCACTTTCCTTCTTATT
>NW_009197315.1:0-4536 GCF_000690835.1 Fulmarus glacialis | reverse complement strand
TCGCTATTTCTGGCCACAGTTCAGCAGCTCATCAGAAGGTGGGCTAGTCCCTCATGGCAGATTCAAATGCACTTCTGTGCCAAATTGACCTGCTGTTATCCCCCCTTTCAGCTACTGTAACCAACACCGCACAAACAATGAATTATGAGATTAGAGTTACAGAAAAATGGCCTCATTCTGCAGATGTTGTGTCTGGAACCGGCTGCTGCTGCTGGGCCTCGTGTTTGTTGTGTCATCTTCCTCGCTCCCCCTCCTCCTCCTCCTCACAGCCCCACCTTCGCCTGGTGGCGATGCATGCCAGGGACCCTGTTACACGAAGGGTTAATTAGCAGCCTCCAACCCTGCCCCCCCCAAAAAAAAAAGGAAGGAAAAAGAGGGGAAATGGGTGAGAGAGAAAAACAGCATTGATAAGAGAATAACCTTTGTATAGACAGAAAAGCAAATAATTGATCTGGAATAAAAAAAGCCATAGCGGAATTATTTTAAGATAGATTGGAGTTTCACGTGGGAGCTACGTGGCAGGGGCAGCACGATGCTGCGGAGGCCGGAGAGGGCACAGGGTTTCTTTGTTGTGTGCGTGCTGGGAGAGGCGTGTGTGTGTGCGTGTGTGTGTGAGTCTGCGCACGCGTGTGCATGTCTGTGTGTGAGTGTGCACACGCGTGCGCATGTGCTGGAGCTGGCACGGCTCCGTCAGCTGCTCAGCACCGCAGCAGCTGGTACCTGTGGGCTGAAAGCCCCTGCGTGCACCATGGCGGCATCAGGATGCAGCACCGCAGCCTCCAAAATACATTTGCTAACTGAGGAGCATCAGGGTATTGTGGGGTTTTTTTTCCACACTGGATCCAAATTTTCAGGTTAAAAAGTGGTGCTTTAAAGCAGATTTGGGGACGAAAAAATACAATAAAATAAAACAAACCGCTGAGACTCTTGATGCTGCTGAGAGTTTTGCTGTTGACTTCAGCTGGGTAAGGAATTTGCCCAGGAAGCCGGTGACTGATGTGGATCGAGCCTGGCGGATACACCTCATCATTCTTCTCTGTCCCGCTATGCACCGTTTACGCAGCTCAATAATTATGTCTTATATGCAATTTTTAATGCACATTAGGGAGCGATGAATGAAAATAAAGGCTTTCTGCATGCTGAAGGGCCAAGGCTGTGCTCTTGGTTAGTGGTGGGACGTTTTTTTTCTAAGGGAGTAATTGAGTAGGAAAAAAAATGCAACTGTAGGTCAGTTGGAACTATTTGCCAAGTTCATCATGTTTTTGGTGAATAGTTTTGACAATTAAAAAAAAATACTCCAGCGTTTCATTTGGGGGTTTCAAATATTTACAATTTTCAAAATGAAAATACTCAATTCTGTATTTTAAAATGATGTTTCACTTTGGAAATTATTTATGTTTAAGGACTTTAAAAGGTAAAACAAAATTAAATGGTCTTCTTTGGAGTGAAATTAATCTTTAATTATTTCCTGTGTTGCGGAGCATTTTTTTCCAGTTCACTGAAACCTTTTTTTTGTTGTTGTTGAATTTATGTAAGAGGGAGAGCTGGGTGTCCCCAGCCTGCCTGGCTCTCTCCCCCGGCACAGAAGGAGGTGTAATTGCTGGGGAAGGTAATTGCCCACGCGGTGACAATAACTCTCTGTTCATCGGGATGCGGCCAGGGATCCCTGCGAAACCACATGTCGGGTGCTGCAGAAGCGGGACGAGTGCGGTGCTGGCCAGGAGAAGGAGGAGGGCCACCTGACCTCTCCCTCCTCCTCCGCTCGGTACCCAGCCTGGGGGGCCCAGCCCGCATGGGACCCCCCCCTGCCTCTCCAGAACGAGCCTGGAGGTCATCGTGCACCAGAAAGCCGGGAGTTTCTGCATCCAAGAGCAGATGGCTCCTTGCCCCAAAGTGGGGCAGTCCCATGTCCTCCGAGGAAGAGACAAGTGTCTCTCTGAATTGCCTCGGGTTGCATCCATCCTCCTGCTGCTCCCCACGGGCACCCACTCCGGCACGCTGCGGTGCTGCCATGTGCCTTTTTAGTAACTGGGACTGCCGTGACACTCCAGAGGACAAGAAAGCACAAGGCAGGAAGAGGAAGGCGGCTGCAAGAAGAAGCCCCATGGAGATGCTGCATCTGCTCCATCTTTTTCTTTTTTGCTAGTATTTTAATCTCTCAGCTAAAACGAACAGCAAGTTGCAGAATTTGGCTTGATCTTTTGTGCTTTCTGCAAATTCTCAACCTACCATCGCATCCTGTTGTGCTTCAGGCAATGTGACTTTTTCTAGGCTTTGCTTGACACCAGGCTGCGCCGGCAGGAGCTATAGGTAGGCTCCAATACATTAAAAATACTTAGCGTTCTTTGAGGAGAAACACTTTTCTGAGATGCTGCAGTCCTGTTAGGTAGCAGGCTCAAGCTCCTTTTCTCCCTGTGTCTCTGGTCTCAGCTTCTCAACAGCATCAGTTCCCTTTCCACTCTATGTTTTTCCCATTGTTTTTACTTCCATTTTTTTAAGGCAATCTCATATCGACATTCTTATCCCAGTCCTGTGTGGGTAAGGCAGGTTATAAACATCAGTTTCCCTATAGGCAAATTCGGCTAATAATATGGCAAAGCAACGTTTGAAAAACACCAGATATTAAGACCCAATGGTGGCAGAAAAGGGCGTAAGACTCCAGCAGCCTGTGCTCCTTATCCTCTGTTTAGTTTCTTTGGCTGTATTCACAGCAAGTGTCTTCTACTGTGCTACTGAGAGGTTTTGCATCCTCCAGTCCACTTGCCTTGGACATTTCAATGGAGTTTGCGCTTATGTATTTTGGTGGAGTTCATCATGCTTGGAGACACTCCAGGAGAAGAAGATGGGAAAAAAAAAATTAGAAAGGTGCTCAGGAGCTGAATATGTGCATAGCTCTCCAGCCTATTAATCCAGTCTTACCATGTCTATACAGAAAGAATTACTTCAGTTTCCTTAGAATTTGGGTTGTTCCACAGAGATCTGTGAGGTTGTGCTATGGCTGAACAAAATCTGTTTGGTTTTGTTTGGAATATTCAGGTTAAGTGGTTGCATTTGGTTAAATCCCTTGAATAAGAATCAGAAAGGAGACTGGATTTCTGGTTGCATTTCTGCCTTTTTCCCTCCCCCACCCCTTCAAACAACAAGAAGTCACTCATGACGAAAGCTCGCGCAAGCAAACCTAGAATTAATTTGAGAAAGTTACAGGGAATGAGAAAAAGGTCTAGTAATGGAAATTGCATTAACTTGAGTGCTCAAATCCACCATTATCATAATCCCAGTGTTAAGAAACCACCATTTGGTGCTACAGTGCTCTCAGCAATACCCACTGATGGGTCAGGGGGGTCACTTCCAGCAAGGGGACAGTTGTGGTAGCGAGTGTTCCGGCTGGACGGTGCCAAGTCTGTTGTGCCATCACCTCGACCTCATCCGCTTTGCGCTGTAGCCGTCTCAGGAGAGTATATGTTTTCCTTCATGCTGGTGATATACGAGCATCTAGATACCTGACAGCATCCATTGCTTGATTTTAAACTCTTTTTTTTTCTATCTGCATTTGAGTTGCAGCTTTAACCTTTGCAGCAGCATCTTTTTTAACCCTTTTCAGAATCACCCCATGGCTCACACATGACATCTCTGCTATCTTGTAGTTGCTACCCATACGCATTTTAATCTCTCACTGCTCATATTGTCCTTATATAGATGCCGTACCAAACTCCTCCCCATCAACTACAGCAGTGAACACCTGTTCTCACATCATTAACTTTATGTGCTTAAATTCTTCACAAATATCACTGCTGGCCTATAGCACTGCTGCGTTTTGAACCCTGATGGATAATCTATGAAATCTACAGAGGATTCTCCACTCAGATTTACTTGCTGGTTCCCAACTGTCCCATCTGAATTTGTAATATATATGCTTCTCTGTTCGGGAATAGGCTTATTAAGCACCTGGGGTTAAAAAAAGCCCAGTTTATCCATCCATTATTCTTCCAGCTCAACTGGTGGTAAATCAACAGCCTTAATAAAGTGTTGCATTTTCCAAATGAACAGAAACCACTTCAGGACTCCTGGAGGACAGCACAAGTATCTTTCTACAGCTCTGTACAGCCAGCATCAACTTCATCACCGTCAACCCTGCCAATTTTTTTTTTACAGGGATGGCAATTTGCACAGGAGCACCTTGATGCGCAGCCTGGTGCTCGCCGTCCCTCAGCCGACATATCTGCTTCCCGTCAGTAGCAGTATCGCAGCGGATCCCGGGGCCAGCCCCCCTCCCTCCCTCCCCTTTCCTGAGCCATCCCCAGGAGGTGCCGCGTGGGCTCTCCCCACGTGACGGGGAGCAGCTGCACTCCTGCTCTGCCCCCCTCGCTCCCCCCGCATTGCAGCTGCAGCCCATCCTGGCTACAAAGGACGAGGAGCTAACTTTTTGTGGCATATGCTGTTACAGTCGGCTTTGCTGCATCTTTTGTCTGGATTTGTTGTCTTCGAAATAGCTGAAGCCCCTTTGCTTTCTCAGCATTCACTGAGCCCGAGCATTCA
>NW_009197314.1:0-21338 GCF_000690835.1 Fulmarus glacialis | reverse complement strand
CTGCCTGCCGGGTTAAACCACGACAGGGGAATTAATACAAAATCATTAGCTGTAAAGCAGAACAAGCCACATGCACTAGAGACAGAAAATCCTTGGGGGGGGAGGGGTGGGAGTATTTTGTTATACCAAACATGAATATCTATATGGCAAATGTAAGATTTTGCAAGCCTCTCCTAAACCAGCATGTTTTCCTCCTGTGGTGCATGGTTCAGGTTCTCTGTATACTGAGTTAAATGAGACACCACACCCCGTTTTCATACATGGGTAGTTTGCCAAGGAAATTACTCCCTTTGGCACATGCACAAACAGTTCTGGTTGCTGCCATGAGAGGTGGTATCTCCTGGAAATCTAACATGCATCAGTTATGGTATAGAAAGGAGTTAAAACACTCAATCTGAAATTAATTTTGTTCACTCCTCTCAAACCTACCTCTAAAACCTGCAAAGTTGACTCAAAAACTCAGTTGTTCAATCCTGCCCTTCCCAAGGATGTTTCCTCTCTCCTCAGGCAACCCCAAAGACGTCCCCAGAAGCACTTTCCACCAGCCTTTCCTGGAAAATGCTGTCTGCTTTTGTTTCTAGCACAAATTAGATTGCTCATGTGAAAGCCAGTGGTAACGGGCTGATTACTTGGCATGTCGGTCTGACAGCAAGCTGACTTACCTTGTACTTAGAACAAGGCCTTGACATGGCCAGCCTTATCCATGTACCCCAGACATGGTTTGTCTCCACGATGTCCTTCTGGAACAGTACACCAGCTCCTCAGGGACGGTTCCTCTGGCAGTAGTGTCTGCGAGCACACCAGGTAAGAAAAAAACAGCCACAGAGCTCTTCCTGTGACAATAAAGCCAGGGTGAAGCAGCCATGTCTCCCAGCTTGGGAAAGCTCTTGCTTCTGCCTTGAGGAGAAAATGGACTCTCCTTTCCGGGACTGAGCATTGCATTTGAAGAATGATCACTGCTCATTTTGGTGTCACCTAGAGAGGTCCCCTGGCAGCAGGTAGATGATTTTTTAAATGAAGTAGCGCGATTGAACCCTGCTATGTTTTAACAATTGGAAGGAAGGAGCTTGAGACGAATGACCTTGAATCTGGCTTCCTGAGATTCGGGGACAGTATGATCCTGGCTATCATGGTAGATTTCTCAAAGTTGATGCAAGTTGTGCACAGAAAGACAAGAAAATAATAGCAGAATCTAGAGTTAAGTGTGTTAAGCATTTAACTCAGCTAAACGAATGCATGTCAGGCCTGGAGAACTGTTTTCATATAATTCTTCCGTTTTCCTGCGCGTCACAAGTAATTGATTTGAGCAGCTAAACAAGCAGGCAAGAAAGCAGCTCACCCTGAAGTTTTCTAGTTTTGAAAAGCTGAATCTGTGAACTGTTGTAAGCACAGCAAATGTGGCTGTGTGCTCTTTGTAATGTGTTGGGTTTGCTTTTTATTGGGCTTAAAAATGAGATTTGAAATGAGTCTTGTTTCAAGAAGCAGATTTGAATGAAGAATCTAAGAGGAAAAAAAAAAAAAACAAACCCCCAAAACCCAGCAATGATACCATTAGCTGGTTGTAACCCATGACAGGCTTAGGAGTGTTTTGACTGATGATTTATTGCAATCTTAACTTCAAAATACATTTTGCAAGAAAACTTTCCTTCATTTTCTCCTATTAAGACGACAGTTAACCTGTATCAGGTTCCTTAAAGCTCTGAATGACATTAAAAAAAAAAAAAAGCTGTTTCAGCCTTATTACGAGTATTTTTCATTTTGTGCCCGAAACTTGGCACTATGTAATCAGGTTTCCATTAAATACCAAAAAGGGGAAAAAATGAACATAACTTAAAATATACTTATGATGGTTCTGGGTTGTTGTTAGTTTTGTGTGGGAACCTGCAGAAGGTGTGATCAAGAGCTGGCATTTGTTACATGGCATGAGAGTGCACACCACCAATCTGCTGCCACACTTAACATATATTTAAGCATGTTTGTCCATATCTATAGACATTTTTCACATGTACACATGTCAGAGTCCAATACTCTCTAAACAGGTTCTTTCAGATGTTCCACAGAGGGAGCTTTTCATGTTTAATACTTATTTGATACATTAGGCATTACATGCGATTTGGATTTAGAAGAGCGATACAGCAGTATGCTGAAATCACAAGACAAGCACATGATAGCAAGGGCCATATACAGTGGAATCGCAATACAAATGTGATTCCTGTTACCATCCCTATATGTTCCACCATCATGGTGCCCCCATCAGCGCCAGGAAGCAATACGTGGGTCAAGACCCACTCAAGCCAGTTGCTCACTTCGAATTTCATTTTGTTGGTTGCCCAGTTGTTATGATCTGTGCAGGGTGAGCCATGTATCCACTTCCCCCTTGCTGGTCTGGCTGGCTCAGGAAGACATGATGCTCCAGTAGTTATCTCATTGACAGTGTTGCCATCAAAGTGGAGGGAGTACAAGGAAGACGGTGCTTTCTGGAACAGTGTGGGTTTTGTCCATAGCCTACTCTCGATGGACAGTGAATGCTATTAAGAACTTCCACTTTTTTCAAGCTGGCACATCACAAGTGGGAAATGAGGAGCACCTGCAGTAGCAACCCTGAAATATTTGAAGTCACGCTGCCCCTGTGTTAGACTTTGCTTGAGGCCAGCAGATGCCCATCTGAGAGGAATCATCCTTTTGGACTCCTATCAGATGCTTTCCTGTTGCAAACTGCTGCCCCTCAGGAGTATTTCTCAAAGCAAGGCAGGTTTTGGGACCATTGCAATCCAGAGCATTGGTGCTTCTGCTTGTACCAGAGCTTCTTTCAAATGGAACAGACATCTTTACAGCACAAAACTGAAGCTTGCTTTCTTTTTTGGTTTAGATGCTACATGCCTCTTGGACTTAGAAAAATGCTTTCCTTGTTGAGAAACAGCCAGCCTTGTATGTAGCAGATCTCCCTAGGCCTACTCATTGAAGTGTAGACAATCGTAGTTCAGTGATCACAGATCATTGTCTGTGCTGTTGACTCTGCATTTATTTTGTCTGTTTGTTCAGAAGAAACCATCAGAGTCCTGATTAGTTGCTCTTACAGTCCGTATTCTGAAGATGAAGAATACTTTGGGGGTTTTGAGAGCATTCACATGTACAAAACATCTGCTAAAACCTCACTTGACATATGGTGGAGAGCACATCTGTTTCTAGTTCACTTCCTCTAAACCACCCCGCTGAAGCTGCAGAGTGGCACCAAGGGCCTCCTTGTGACACTTCAAGTTTGTGATGGTCTCAGGGAAGGTCAGGGGCCAAATGAAAGCTCAAGGATTTTTTTCCTGCCTGAGCAAGACTACTGGCTTCCTCTCACACTGGAGCCTGTAGTCAGAGTGCCAGCTGCAACTCTTCTTTGAAATGACTGTCATGTGTGCATGCTCATTTGCTACCTGTCAGAGGATTCCTGTTTCCATTTTCAGACTCCTTGATTAAAAGGGAAGGGATTTGCCTGATTTCAGCAAGGGGTCTGAAATATTACAAGACGAGCTCCTGCAGTAACAGATGATTTTAAGTGCTTTGCATGTACATTCACATTGCAGATACTGTCACACAACAGTCATTCTTAAAACAAAAGGAGGTAGGTAACCTATATTGCTTTCAAAAAGCAAGCCAAGTTAAAGCACTCACATTTCAATTAAGTTAAGCTCTATCTTCTTTCACAATTACTTAACGCAATTAATTTTCTTCAGTAGAAGTTGTATGCTATTAGCATATTGCTTAATAGTGAAATTCAAAGCATAAGTGGAGATTTTATTTTAGGAACTTCAGTTAGGTTTAGACAGAGCTAAAACAGTTCTTTTTATTCTTTGATCAACAGAAGGAAAATAGACCATTTGTTATTATGTTAGTATGAGATTAAATCCCCTCTTTTTCTTTCCTCCATCAAGATTCCAGTTTTATCCTCTACTAAGCAAAACAGAAGGTAGCATGAATGTTTTTTTAGATTATGCACCAGTCTATAATAACTACTTGCTCAACATCTCTCAAAAACTTTATACAGGTCAGGCAGGTTAGCAAGCTGCAAAATGTTGCCATCTTCTGTGAAGTGTTTAGGAGGTAAAAGATGAGTCCTAAAAGCTTTGTAAAGTACATGTTCCACAGTCCACTTCCATGTTGTTGAACCAGAGTCAGAATCTTCATTCTGAAATACAGAAAAAAAAAGAGACAAACAATTAAACTGAAATTCTCTTTTACTAGAAGAGAGCACTCCTTAAGAAACTTTATTACCTAGGACTACAGCAATTGTAAAATTCTGCTAGTGTTAGAGAAGAAGTTCATTCTATACAGTCAAGTTAATTTTAAGCTCTGGAAAGTCACTTGCAGAAAGGGCTAGCTTAACTGTATGATTAAGCAGATACTTAGGTACAAGCAGAATATATTTTTAATTTATATGCATCCTTCTTCTTCTGTAGAAATTTATCATAGCTCAGCAGGTTAAAAAAAATACATCCCAAACTCCAAGGCCAAGGACTCTTGTAATATTAAGTACACTGCAATACCCAAAGTTAAAAGATTCTCTTAATACTTCTAATACTTAAGCCACATTCTTTCAGAATTTTGCCACACTGCTACTTGATTCGCTTCACTGAAAGTAGAGTTGGGACTAGAAGTCTATAGTTGAAAAAGTACTTGTTTCCTGTGCAGTGTTAGTTGTTTGTTCATATGACTAGTTACATATTCTTGTACCTGAGAATTTGTCGGGTTGGCTTCATCTATTATATATTGCTTTCTAATGGAGTAGAACATAGCTAATTCTTTGCTTAGGCTTTCAAAACATTCTTTTTCTTCATCCCAGTTTACCTGTCACAAGAAAAAGAAGTCATTTAATAGAATCTGGGTGGCAGTCAGGGACTTGATAGAGATTCTTAGTATGGAAAAGTCATAATAATGTCTTGTCCATTTTTGAGCTGATAAGGTGAAGGTATAGAACAAAAAAAAAAAAGGGTAGAAATGCAGGCTTTCAAATCAAAATATATTCTCATTCAATCAGTAGTTATGAATGAAGAGGCAAAGCATAACTCATCAGTAACTATAGCAAAAGTGTCTGGAGCATATAACAGTACATTTAACTAACTCCAGCCTTTCCTTTACAGCTTCTGATGAATTAATTTGATTGACTTCATTCTTTTCTAAATAGAAAAAGTCATTTGCAAATGAATAAAATCATTATGAGAATATACCTCTGTGGCCAAGCGAAGGATAAACATAGGCAGTCCTTCCAGCGGTGGAACATAGTTGTCTATCAGCAGTGGTAACCCAATAAGGTTTCCTTCCTGCAAGGCAACGCTGCTGCTTCAGTAAAAAAAAAAAATGTTCTTTCTTGCAGTAAACGTACCAAAACTGTTACGTATTGTAAGACTGATTCTTACCAACCTTAGTGAGCCTTAGGGGTATCCAAAGTTACAAGTTTTTAAAGCCTGATGCCAGGCAGACATTGCAGGAAAAGGGTTAGTGGTGGTGGTGAACTTCACGAGGCCTGGATTTAGCCACTCAGCTCAGGAAGACCTGAATGCAGCCTCCTCCTCTACCTCTAGCCACTGACTACACAGATCCCACTTCCCAGAAGAATATCTGAGTGAAGTGTCTGGGTTATATGACCCTTGATGAAGCTGTTCAGTTTTGTATAGAGTAAGGGATGCATTAGGCCACAAAAAAAAAAAAAAAAAAAAAAAAAAGACACATTGAGAGCAACGGTGATGCTGTAGCCCTGCCTGGCTAGAGCGCTGGTTAAGCTGCACACCTTGTTGGAAAAGAGATCTGCATTCTAGTTATGGAAGCAATGACTAAATTATTTTATTTGGTAACTAATTAAATATAAACTTCTTTGTGTAGCACCCTTCTAAAAAGCAGCATAAGTCCTGAGCATTTTTAATGAAAGGGGTAAGCCACCTGAATCTTACTGGAGCTAGTTCTTAGTGGTAGTAAGTACTGCGAGCAAACTACTGCAGTTATCATCTGTTACCAAAGTGTGGAATCATAGAATCATTTAGGTTGGAAAAGACCTTTAAGATCGAGTCCAACCATTAACCTAACGCTGCCAAGTCCACCATTCATTTACTTTCAGAAGTAATAGCAGCAGTCACCTCATCAATTTCAAGAGAAAAATAATCTTTCAACATTTCAGTCTTCTTTTTCAGAAACTCCACAATGTACTCAGCAAGCCCTTCTTTGGGGCCGTCGTCTTCTGTCCAGCCACTTTCAGGATCCTCTAAAGCAAGCATTGAAAGCTCATATAAAGGAGCTGGCTCCTAAAAATGGAGAAGGCAAAACGGTTGTTAATGATCAACACACTCTATTGGAAATCTACAGCTTCTTCCTTCATGTATAAACTAATTGTAATATACCATTTCTAGCCTGCAGAGCAAACAGTTCTGCTTATTATAACTAGTCTAAAAAGTATGAATTTCTTTCTGATATAATTCTGTGCAATCTTGCAAAGTGCTGTGATATTTACAGGATAAACACAAGCAAATCAACACTGTATTTCTGATAGATTATGTATTCAAATTAATTATTTGTCCCAATGTAATGAGCAACAGCAAAACTTGGCGAATATCTAGAAGTGACACTAATAACAAGCAGCCAGCATGAAAACTTAGAGTAGTAGCTACAAAATTACTAACAGAGTTTTCTATATTCTATTCTTACTGTAAAAGAAATGAAACATCGCTCTTGTAGTGGACAAAAAACAACCTGTAAAACTATACGTTTGTCTGAAAGGACAGGCTTATTGTAAATCTTTTTATATAGGATATAATGTAAAATTATACTTACAGACAACCTTAAGACTCCAAAGTTTGCAAAGTCATAAATAAGTATCTGGTAGAAGAGTTCTTGGCTAAATTGAAGTACAAAAATTAGTTATATGGACAGGATCACGTATCTCCAAGTTACCATAATTAAGAGGGGAAAGTAAGGGTCATCTTGGAAACATCAGACATACATATCCATTCATATTAACAAAGATCTTACTTTAACTAAACAGTTTTAAGATTCACGCGCACTATCTAGATGTTTACAATTAAATCTGTTTCTTGGTTTCTGGTATCATCGGCCACATTGGTGCAGAAATGTTACGTACTCAAGCATGCAGCTGCTATCAATTTATTCCCAGATACCTTACATTTCAACCTCTTTACTCCTTTGCTGCACTGCAAGAAATGCACAGGAGCTTGGAAACTGATAGACATGTCTATCTTAAGTACATTCTCTCATTTGTTACAAAATTTATGTAGCTGGCCCTGTAAGGCTGCATATGCAAAAATACAAACTTTGTGGTATGATCATGTCCTGCAGATTCTCTTAACCCAACCGGATACAACATTTTACATGGCTTTTCTGAAGCCTCTGCTTGCTCATCTTTATACAGTGTGCTGTAGACCAGTTGCTGCTGTAGACGATCATTAAGCAAATAAAACATCTTTCCCTTCCCCTAGTCTGCAAGCACACAATACAGTAGCTGGCATTTTAATTACAGCGATTCCCTGCAACTTTTCCCAAGCGTGCCAGACTTGTTTCCACTGTACTGAACAGACTGCTTAATCTTTAGCCTCATGACTTTTCAGATAGGCAACAAGAAAACAATGATGTTTTTCTGGTCATTTTTTTCCTTCTTCTAATCAGCTTGGTAATTGGTACTTATTTCAACTGCCAACAAGTCTAACATCTTCTTTACCTGAGTTTTGTTGTATTGAGAAGATACAGTTTTGTCTGATATTGGGCCAGAGCCCACTGAGGACTGACACAGCCAACAAATGAGTGATCACGTAGCATCTCCTGGAGATCTGAAACAATTGAGGGGGTGGGGAAGAAACAAAAGGATATAATTCCATATTTGCAACCCTGCCCTAATTTATTTAGTTGAGTGGTTTGTGTCTTTTTAGCGTTAAAGGCTCAGATTACTGTTCAGTCACTACTACACCCCTCCTTCTTATAGGTCTGTACTACCAATTAACTGCATTTTGAAATATTAATAATTTGTGTGCATACACATATACTCATATATATTAAAGCATAAGTGAGAATAGTTATATAAGTTAAAACAAAATGCAAATTAAAAAAAAAAAAAAAAAAAATATCTGTGTTTGACTTGAGTAGCCTTTCAAAATTCATTCCCAGCCACAGGAGATTAGTAAGGGAGTGCACACATACTTCAAAGAAAACTGCAGATGTAAAACAACTTTGCAACAAAATCTAGTATTGTCTGACTGAATTCTGAAAGTGTGATAGAATAGGTCCACAATTCATTTATTCTTCTCTCCCAAAATAACTTTCCGGCCTTCTCATTTATATATATTAAAAAGTTTCAAAAGTAATTGCCATGTAAAACCACAGCTATTAAAAAAAAAAAAAAAAAAAAAAAGGTATGAGAAGTCAGATTCCATAGTAAGAGTTCATTTTAGGCATTCCACAAAAAAACATCACTAGTTGCGGTCCTTGGGAGCAGCTTCACCACAGGAGCTTGGCACTGCAGTCACAGCATGTACAAAGCACTACGCTGCCCATTTCTCTGTTACCTTTTCCGAAGGAATACAATATTGTGAGAAGAGTATTTCTTTCTTGCAAAGGTCTTTTGTAGGCATTTCTTACACATGTGAAGACAAGACACAACCTCAAGCAGCTGCACAAGTTCTACCATGTATTTCGAGACATTTTTTGACATTTTATGGCTCAGGGACAACTCTTTGATTTCAGTATTTAAACAGTGACAGTCAGATATGGAATTATCGGCTCAGAATTACCAGTGTAATACAAAACTTTATCTGGAGCACAAGTAAAGTATAAGTACGTATTTTCTGATTACTAAATTTTTAGTAATTTTTTAAAAAGTTATTACAGATGTCTGTTAGTCTAGCCATTTTAGCTGTGGAGCATCCCCAATTCTTCCTACCAGAAAAATCAAAATAAATTCAACAAACCCCCCAGAACACGAGATTCCCAACATTTAGACTAATTGAATAATATGGGTTATGTGACTCAGTATGACTCTGAAGGCAACTGAAAGTGCCAAGAGGGAAACAACCCTAGGAAGAATTGCAAACCTTTCACCTTTTTCTACAACAACTCTTACCAGAAGAGGGAATAATATTTCACCAGTCTCATCATTTCATGTACGTGGAACAGATACAAATGAAAACGAAAAGCAAAAGCAGTAAACAAAAGTGATGATTATCAAGTCTGTCCCAGTCTACTTCACAATCATGTGACTAAGCAAAATTTTTGTAATGACCATTTCTGTTTGAAAATTACAAAATAACTTATCTTTTCAAGCTGTGATTTCATAGTGTTATTAGTTATGATGCAAGTTAAGGTTTGCAAAATATTTACAATGCATAAGACATCTATCAACTAACAAGGTACACGGAAGTTTTTAAAACAGTCCTCCAGTGTAGCTCAGTATGGCAGCTGCCTGTTCAAAGTTTGGCCCTTGACGTTTAACAAACGTTTTTGTTAAAAGCTTGCTTAGCAACACAGTGAGCTGACTGGGCCATCTTTTAAATATCTTTTTCCTCAGCAGTTCAATCATATTTAGTTGGTGGAATAACAATAATCTTGAGAAGCAAAAGGCTTGCTTACTTGCATGTGCCTGGTTACTAATTTCTTCCTGGAGAGTCAATACACTGGTCAAGTTGATAATTCTTCTTCTAGGGGTGCAGGCAGCAGTCATGTCCTTTCTGGTGTCATCATCCTCCATTTCTACATCCGCATCTTCCCGTGGTCTCTTTCTGCAATACCAAAACAAAAGAAGTTATGTTCAATTCTCCTATGGCTTAGGCAAAACACACCAACAGATGGGATGCTCAATTCACATGCTGTAGGTTAACACAGGAAATGCAGAAAGTTTCCCAAAGCTTCCCAGAAAGACTGTTTTATTTTACTTCTGAGGCATAATTTATTAGGAAAAGGTAGTTCATAAGAGAATTTATGACTCTCTAATACCAATCATATCAGATGTGTTGTTTAAGCACCAAGTGAATTGGGCTCTAAAGGACACATCAAAAAATGTTGATATTTCTAATAAGTTTTTTCATTATCATTTTTCTGTAATACTGGGGGGTGGGGGGGAGGGGCACAGAATCAGATTCCCTCAGAAGACTTTGGCCTCTCATAACAGCTCCTGCAGGAGCTATAGAAAGATTACAGCACTTTTATCTTTATTAGGGTAATGTCTGCAAAATTCAGTGATGTAGTTTCTATCCCCCCACAAAAGGAGGGCCTCCAAAGAGAGACAGACCAGTATGATCTCCCTAAACTAAAGTTAATTCGTTATTTATACTGCTTCCTGCCTTTCAGTATGCATGGAAATCCCATTCCAGTTACAAAATTTATCACAAGTTATGTAATTTACAATTCACAGATGAAGTTTAATTTCTCAATAAAACGCCATGGAAAAAGTTATTTTAAGACAATTTTTCCTTCTGAAAAAGCCAAGTCCAAAGAGATCAGAAAAATCTTCAGTTTCAGGGCCATGCCATGAAATAAATAGGTAGCCTTGCATGACCTCAGGAAAGATGAGACTTACCGAGGAGGCACTGTCTCAGGAGATAAGTGTCCACTCTCCCTCAGCCCCCCAGGCATCACTGCGTCCTCCTGAACATCAGCCATTTCAACTAGATCACTGACATCTTCCATTTCAGCATCCTGTGGCCTGACCACACCCTCCGGAGGTCCTGCATTAACTTCTGTTGTCGCTTCAGTGGGGCCTGCGCTTAGGGGGTTGTTCACCGGCTGAAGAAAAGCGTCCAATTTCTGCTCGCGGGAATCAGTGCGGACCATCTGATGCGCGTAAACTTTATCACTGGTTCCTTTGGTAACTGCAGAAGAGTTTGCTGCTGATTTTACAACCTCACTGGAAGAGCAGTCAGCCCCTGGAAGCAATGTCTTCGTTCAGATACAGGGAAGCAAAGAGAAAAGATTCAACCACAAGAAGAAAAAAAAAAACAACTCAAAAAGATCAGCCGCACTTCTCACACCATCTTACTGCTCAGAGGCAAGTAACTTTCAAACCCCACAAGCACAGTGTCAACTGTTTAAACAGGCCACCAGCTTTGCACTTGCTATCCATATAGCATGAATATCGTCATCTTGGCAGTCAACAAAATCATTAGTTAGCATTCCTTTGTCTCAAAGGAAAAATCTTTAATGTAAAAAAATCACAAGAAAATTTGTTTTTAAAGATATTATAGTTATAATTCTTATACTATCCTCTACATAAAAAGAGATTAGGTGTTGTCAAATACATAGAACAGCTTCCTCAGTCACAGGTCTTTCACATAAACCAGGGCAGAATAACGAACAATTTACTACATATGAAAGCTAATATACTTGTAAAATCAAAAAGACCAATCAGATGCTTGACAGAAAGGTATTTAAAATGTTTTCGTACACTTCTCTCCTTTGCCACATTGTTAACATTGGTATATTAAAGCAACTTAATCCCTGAAACATAGAGCAAAGATCTCAAGCTACCAGTATAACATTGATGACTATCAATCACTGCACAGATTGTACTATTGAATAGAGTAAACATATCCATGACAATTAAAATAGTGCAGAGCTGCGGTCACTTCAAACATGTTCTCACCTGAGTGAAGTACATCCTTGAAGAATTAGAGCCCAATAACTTGCTCTCTACATGTTGTTGCACACGCTCTAGAATACTATCTTCATGAAGGAAATGGACCTCATGTTTTGTAGGGTGCACATTCACATCTACATTCTGGGGGGCTATTTCCAGGCTGGAAAACATTTTAAAATAAGTTAACCTAAAATTTCCCATGGATGGCAGAGAGGGCACAAATTGGTTCAGTACAAAATTTGTCAGGCTTGGGGCCATTACTCCATGCAAAGAAGTCAAAATGGTCCTGAAACCTGCTAACGTTACACTACAGTCAGATTTGTTTGGTATATTAAAAAATAATTAATCTGAAGAACTCCATTCCAAACTCACCAAAATCAGCTTACATAGGTAAGCTTAAATCAATCTCTCCATTGTACTACTACAAAAACCAGTTTTTAGAAATATCTTTTACTTGCAGTGTCTCACGAGTTAATATGAAAGGACTTAAGCTGAAATTACAGATGCTCACTACTTCTGAAAATAAGGCCTGTCTTCCAAGGATTTCTTTAATGTGATTTAATTATCTCCTGTCTGGCAATTAATTACCTCAGTGCAATGCTTAACACTACTATCAGGAACACAAACGTCCTTCTAAACCTACTCACCCTAGCTATATCCTACAAGACAGTATTGAAAAGCTACTTCTTCCTATTACTTTACCTTAAGTATAGGAATGGATGCGTACTTTTTGGCAAATAAGCGGCATACACAGTTTCTATGGCTTTCCGCAAAGCGGCTGACTCCACCAATCGATCTGAAACAGAACAAAATGCTATTTTCAATACTGAATGCTATTTCAAAGAGTCCCACTGAAATACATTGCACGGTGCCCAACCTTCAGACCAACATCTTCATGCTTCGTATCTTCAAAGGGCATCCGTTATACCCGTTTTTCCTGAGATCTATTTATTCTTCACATAAAACCAGGAATAGGCAATATCTTCTTAGTATGTTTTATATTTAGAAGTATTTTTTTCCACAAATACTGAAATAACCAGACTATCTTTTCAGTATTTCGTACAGTCATGGTTTGTTGCATCCCATGCCAATGTTGCTACAGAATAGAGCGACCACTCTGTATAAGTTGGCAGGACACAATCATAGCCTTGATACTCCACAAGCTTAAGTTTCTTTAGGCCCAGTCTTAGTGGCTTTCCACTATATAGAGTGCAAAGCATAATGCACATTACAAACAGAAAAACACCTTAAGATCTACGATTAACTGTAATGCTTATTCTTCAATGTTTTTAAGAATGCTCATGTGTTTTGTAGTTCTTCAGAAAGTTTTGTTCTTCTGATTATTACATAAGCAACATATGACTGTACAAAATGCTGCCTTTTTTTTGTTAAACTTACGGTTTATGAAGAGTAAAAATATACATTTCTTCACAGAGTAGTTTGCATTCGTGATGTAGCCTTTCATTTTAAAGGCCAGACTTGCATCATCACAGCCCACTTCTATCAGTTCCCTATTGACAGTTTGACAGAAACACACACAAAAAAATGAGTTCTTGTTGATGCACATTTCAAACAGTACTCGCCAATAGCGATATACTGTTCTGTATTCTATCACAGTTAATGAAAACATTAGAATTATTTGAGAGTTCAAACATTCATTGCTAAGCCACAAAAATTATTTAACCTGAGCTACACTGTTTCTTCTTTCTAAGTAAGTGTAAAGTAGTAATATTGTATGATTGGAGTCTGTAAAACTATCCACATTATCTTTTTAATACCTTAACATATCACAATATCCATAATATTATAAACATCTATTGATAATTCTAATACGCATTTCACTGTTTAAGTCATTGACAGTGATGGACAAGGGCACTTCAAGATTGTCAGCAGCCAGGGAAGAACTACTCTGAACTACTTTGTCCACTTTTGCCAGTCTAATATTTATTGGTGGGCTGTTAAGAAGTCATAAAAATGTAAAGATTTTTTTCTTGCTCATGCATACAGATCCTAACATTAACAATTTTCATAATAGTGTTTATAATTTTCATGATTCATTAGTCAAGGAAATCCACTTTGGTAGTTTGTGAGCACAGCGCTCTCGCAAGGCTTTATGCCAACTTCTAACGTTGACATAGAAAAGGCTTATGGGCTACTTATTTCCAATTCAACCTCAATATATACTGAGTGCCATTTTTATTTGTGTTCATTTTTTAAGTCAAAATAACAGCTGAGACTAAACACCATCTTAAATTGGGTAAAATAAAAGTTTTGCTTGAAAACATATGATCAAAACATTTAAGTTGAAATGGACAATTTATTCAGAACTGTAAAAAGGAAAAACTGTATCAAACAAGCATTAGTAATAGACAAAAACAAATGCACAACAAATACAAACAACACTGCAAACCTTATCACTAAACAGCCTCTTTAGTTTGCTGTGTTTCATAAAGGTGTTTCCATGTATTAAAAGTTACATTCCTTACGTGTGAAGTGTGACTTCAGCAACTGAATCAAATTGATACATAAGTATTCGTGGGACAAATCCATTCCACAGGTCCATTCAATGAATTTTTCACAGCTGAATGTCTTATAAAGAGAGAACATTTCCAAAAGTGGCAGATACATTTTCAAAAGATGATTTTTTCAACTTTTCTGCTTGGTTTACTCAGCCTCAGCTAATGTAGCTTTTGTCAAAATATTAAACCATAAGATTTCAGAAAAATGAATTTGAGGAGACTTCAAAATGTATCAGATAGCAGACTGTGGTAAGAAGTGGTAAGATTTTCATGGCGTAGGAAGAGGCTAGGAACTTGCAGAGAACACAGGTACGGCTTGCTCTTTTTAAATGAGCACACAGAAAGTTAAAAGCAGATGGTTCTCTTTTAGTGCATTAAAGGAACAGCTTTGCAACTTCTTTCTTTCCTTTCACATACTAGAAAAAAGTCACACATTCTGCAAGACAAGGGAGAGCTCTATTATTGCAACACTCCCTCTTCTCTGTAATTCACCTTGAAGGAAGCAGGAAAAGTTAGCACAGCCCATGCTCTTTAAAAGAGAAAGAGAAGGGAGATTTACTAGAAAACTTCATGTCAAAAGGAAACTTGACATCAACATACCTGCTAACAGCATTTCCGAAGATGGACCTAATGTTGTCCACTGTTGAGGCGTTTGATAAGGTTCTAACATCTGACATGGTATCACCTTGCTAAAGAGAGCAGAAATGAGCATCAATCAATTCACAGTTCTGGCTGAAGTTTTAGAAATGCATTAAACTTAACAGTAACACTTCTAACAAAAAGGCATGGGACATAACATCATTATAATGTTTTGTATTATTATTTACTTGGTTTCAGAAAAGCAATAGATGATAAATGGCACTGGATTACAAGATTTGCTAGATCATATCAGACCCATTCAGGCTCGTAACTCCATCTTTGAAAGTGAGGAACATAAGCAGTTCAGTAAATAATTATCAAAAATGCCACAGAATAAAGGTACTCTACCCCGTCCTCTTTCATACAGTTATTAGTAACCAGACTCTCAAAAGAGAAGCAGAAACAGCTCATAAAGCTAAAGCAAAATAACACGTTGACCACATAGAAAACTCCAAACTCCTGACAACTACACTTTTGTCTTGTTTACTTTTAACTAACATGTTTTCTATCCAAACTGCAGTAACATACACATCAAGATTTTGGTACAAGGGAAGGCTCTATATGCTATTCCCATTGCAAAAGATGCAGTGCAAATTTTCTGGCATTTTCACATATACACATTATATATTATATATATATACCCACATACATGGTGAAGTTTTAGAAGTTTTAAAGACTCTATTTACATACCTTTTTAACTGAAAAGCTGATGCCAGAGTTATGGATGGCATACCTGAAAAATAGGTAAACATAAGACTGCAGTATGTGAAAGAAAAGGTTACTTTCCCTGAATGCTGAAAAACAGCTAATAACAGGGGCAATTTCATTTCCTGTTACACAGTAATGTGATTTAAGCCAAATTGAGCTTTTGTAGACTAAACAGCTATAAAAATAAATGCTTTCTATTTATAACTCACCTGTAACCATATGAAATTCAAGGATGAGCTTAGCTTATTTCTAAAAAAAAAAAACCTGATCAACTTCTATAGACCTGGTTAGTTCAGTTTCATTGCACAGGTTTAAGTAGAAGAACAGCAAAACCTCCTCAGTATAACAGAATCAAATCTCAGCTACTATGGAGAAGGATCTGAAGAACGGCTGACTTGCCCTTCTAACTTCCCCTACCCAGATGGTTCAGCTGTCTGTGACCCCAGGGCCAAGTTCTGATACACTACAGCTGCATAAGCGTGGCTCAAACGTCTAGGGAAGTTGCGAAGTTGTGAGAAAGAACACACATTAGAACCTTGCAAGATAAGAAATGTAAAAATGCAGACAGAGATTAGACTGTTGTGACCCGGACAGTGACTCAAAAATTCAAGACGAAAAAAACCAAAATGAAAAGATGTAAAATCCTAATGGGAAAAAACCCCACTGAGTTGGAAGCCTATAGCTCAGCAAGACTTCAGATCAGCCTGTTCCAGGGAGCAGCGCGACCTGACCCTTCACCTCATGGCTGAAGTCTGCCTGGCCAGTAAAGACTCTTAAGTGGCTCATTCAGGGAGCAGGCTAACGCTTAGCATACAGTCTTGCTACTCTTCGCTAGTTTTTGCGTTTACTGAAAGCGTAAAGCAATTATTTTGGTTAAATTGTATAGATCCTGCCTGCAAAGCCACTGTACCTAGCAACAGATGCAACAAAGGGACCCAGGGAGGGAATATCTGGTAGCTAAAGTGATGCTATGGTTTTTTCTGAGGACATGAAGTCACCGTTCAGCTTTTTCATATTCAGCCAAATCTCAATGCTCTTGCAGCTTTTACTTGGATTCTATTCAGCCCAAGTTCATTGAGAGTTCACTCATTCACGTCTATCACCATTTGTTTGCTGGAATTCTTACTAATAGTCATAGACTGAATACACTGTTTCTCCTCTGGATTTTCTGTATCAAACTGGACTGTTATCTGACACCATATATCAACAAATAGTTAAAAAACCTCAAAAACAAAAAAAGTGACACCACACACACTGATGCCAGTCCCTCAGAAAAACCCCAGTACTCCTGATGGCGGTAGAAAAAATTGGAGCCTCCTATTTCAGTTTACCTGCTAACAACTTCTAGTATTTTTGCATATTCTTCATTTGGATTTTTTAAAGCTTTCCTCCTTGTATTTACATTGTAAAAAAGATCTTCAACCTACAGAGAAAAAGATCACAATTAAAAATAATTTTTAAAAAATCCTCTCTCTATATATAATTCATCAAAACCCATCCTCTTAATAGGTACTACAAAATTTTCTGAAAACATTTTAGTTTATGAAGGATCAACATTCAATTTATTCCTTACCTGCTTAGGTTCACCTAACAAAATGCAACTCCAGAGAAATGTATGTTTTCAAGTATTTTGGTACATCAGTATTTTTACCAATAACAACAACTCTACAATTCTCTTTTCAGTGAAAGTTATATGCTTTCCATTGCAGATGACAATGGATTCCCTGATTACACTGTGTTTTAATGAAATGCAAATAAATGTGAAAACAGTTGCTGCAATCAAGGCTGTTAATGTCATTAAAACAGCAGCTTAAATTGTTAATTTTCACTATTTATTTAAACAATATGCAAATTATTTTTCTGCTATAGTGAGAAAGGCAGAAATTTAAAGTTCAGCTTCTTTTTTAAGACACATTATCCTGAACATTGACATGCGAAGCTTGCTGGGTGTATGTTCCCACTGCAAGACAAACACACACCTGCAGAGTCGCAGCCTAGGCTTCCACTTTCCACCCTACACTGTACAACATGCACACTCCTTCCCATTCTGAGCTCCTTATTCTTCATAATCCTAATGCCAATCCTAATTCCAACCCACATTCAAAGCTTGGTGTGATATATGAAAGACATGACTGAAAGACAAACAGCGGATCTGCAGTTTCCTACGCCAGCCCTCATCTTCCCACTCTGGCTTATACAACATAGACCACCCTTCCATGTTCTGAGCTTCTTGCTTCTTGTAGCCCTAACTGTCCATTGAGGCTTTCAGCAGTCGAGAAGGATTATGAAATATTTCTGATAGTGTATGACTATGCTATCCTCAGAAGAAAAAACCAGGATCTTCCGAAATTTACCTTGCTGTCTTTGGGGAAGAAGACAAAACAAAAAACCCAACAAAACCACACAACATCATCATTTGGAAAACATTCTACAAGGTGATACTGTCATGTACCTTACAATGTAACACATACCAATAAGTGGTGCAAGCATAACGACCAGGGAACAGAAAAGGGACAAGAGAGAAAAGGCACAAAAACCTACTGTGATCTGAGTTCCTTGGTTTCCAGCACAGGGTTTCGGGGGGGCTTTAATTTTTCCATCACTGTAAGTAGCTCTAGGCAGAAAATAAAAAGTTGTCAGACATCTAGATTTACAGGGAGGCAGACATGGACAGATGACGACAAAAGGGAGAAGACAAAAGAAATCCCATCATCGTCACACTCCTCCCAGCAAAGAACTTGGGACACTGACAATCGGCTGCAACTCCCCACCCCTTTCTGCTAGAGGAAAACTGTTTTCATTGACCTTAACACCCAGAGGGGCAGTGGGAGAGTGGGAATAACAGCAGAGAAAAAGGGGCAGATAGCAAGATACGTGTTTTGAAATTGTATTACTGAGACTTTTCCTATAAAGGCAGGATTACTGTATTTTATCTTTCTTTAATAGCTAGACCTGGACTAATAATAATTCTTCCACTAGACTTTACACTTCAGTTATACTAATAAGAAATTCTTTACTTTACATATAAGATATGTTTCCTTTTTGGCTGTAACAGAATTTTGAGCATAAGACATTTCTGACCTACTTGGGTCTTTCAGCAAGTTATATAAATGCAGAATTTCAAAGGGCATACTTTTTTTGCCCTCTCACATACCCTTACATACTTAATGCAAGAAAGACCATAGTCGCACAATCTTTTGAAAAACCAACATGCAAAGCTTCTCTTTTTTCTTTTTCCCGCCTTCCTTTTTCAAAAGTAGTTGAGAAATTAAATATAATGGCTTGCTTATATTTAGAGTAAGTTTTCAGAAGAATATTCAAAACCTTTTTTGAATAGGATTAGGCACCAATACAGAAGCAAACTAAGCTATAAGTTCCTGTGCTCAGAGACTTATGACATTTGCAAGACATGCTGACTGTGTATATACAGGATTTTACCCTGAAATGGAGAAAAAGACAAAAGTTTACCCTACATTGGCTGCTGAAGTAGAATTCCCTTTAAGATTTCCCCCCCACACATACACTTTTAAAATATATTGTTTAGCTGAAGCTTACCTTTACAGTCTGGAATAGAAATCACGCAAACTATGTTTTCTCACATTCTGGGTCTTTTTTGTAACCACCCTAGAAACACTTAATTCCTTACCCCTCCCTCCTCCTTCATAAGAGCACTGAAAAGAGAATTAAATGTATCTGTTCATTACTACATGCAGCAGAAGTCACTTGGATAATAAGTAGCATACCTGTATGCACACTTTGCATCAGCTGTTTTAGTTGTTACCGTAACATGGGCAACATGACTGATGCTAGCCAATGCCTACAGAAAGAGAAAGCATCTTTGTAAGCCTTGCTCTGGAGACCACTGATTGCTGAAGGAGTGTCCACACTTTAAACAGCATCACTAAATTTTGTTATACCACTTGCAAGTAATTAATGAAAAAACCTCACAAGAAAATTGCAGGTCAGCAAAGCTTTAACAAATTTTAGTATCTGTAACACTGACTTTTATCCAGGACCTTCTGTTGGCTTTTCTAACATTTCATTTTCTTTGACAATGCAAGCAGCTAACCATGTAACATAACTAAAACAAATCTGCAAAGTTATTACAGTTGTGCCCTTTTCTTTCCTTTATGTTTACAAAAAACAGCTGGAAGGTTTTAGCCGTTACTTCCTCATCCCTGCCCGAGTTCTTCCCCTGACTGTAGGTAATACTACAAAGTTAGGTTACAATGGTTTTCCTGGAAAACTCACTGGACGTGTCTACACAGCCTGCTGAAACCAGCCTCAGGACCAGACTCCACTGGCTGTGGAGCTGATGATGTTGAAAGTGTGTGAGGAGAGGACTCAAGCAGTCTACTTTCTGGAGCATGCAAGGATGTATGTATTTGAGACATATGTATATGAGACAACATATCTTGTTGTCCATCTGGAGGGGAACGCAGAACTCATCCTGGACTGTTCCTTCAAACAAGTTTAGATACAGCCAATGGGAATCTGGAGAGCTAGTATATCTGAGGGGTCCGAGATACTAAATTTGACTAATAGCAAAAGAAAAGGAAGACAAATGTACATTTAGTTTTAAGTTCTAGATTTAGACAGATTTCTGACATCAAAGATTCACCTTCCACTCAAATCTTTCATTATCTTTTACCTGTAGGTTCCTGAAGCAACATTTGAGAAGACAGGCTTTGTTTTACTTTAAAGAAAAAAAAAAATCTTACTCCAGAAAGCAAAAAGAATATATACCTCTCCCTAGGCATCCATCTAATCTTGAAAGACATAGAAATGTATTTTGAACTATATTCACACGGCACACTCTCTCAGAAAACAGAAGCTTCTGTAAAGAGTATTGGGAATGAGATAGTATGATGTAAACCCCACTACAACAGGATAACAACAAACAATGAACAGTTTCAAAACCTTGATGAAGGGCTTACCTCGCCCCTAAAACCATATGTAGAAATACTAGCCAAGTCTTCAAATTTTTGCAGTTTACTCGTAGTAAATCTCTCGCACACAATGTCCAGATCTTCTTTCTATGTGAAAGGGACAAGCAATAGTCACTTTTCATTTCCAAGTTTTTTCAACATCAGAAACATTTATAAATTGAAATAAATTTTAAAAGGTAGTATTAAACATCAGCATACAGCTGTCAACTTTGTTTACTCACTCTGATACCGCAGCCGTTATCTTGGACCTGGATGAGCTTCAGACCCCCTTCTTTAACTACTACCTGGATACTCGTAGATTTAGCATCCAAACTGCAGAAACCAAGAAAGCTTTCTAGAGAACAGCAATTCTAGAGAATAAAGGACTATATGACTTAAATTGAATTTTAAATAATTCTCATACAAGTGATAGTTTGTTTCTACTCTAGTTGTCACTCATACTGGAATATATTCTGTTTCAAATAAATCTTTACTCTCTCCTTCCTTTTTTTTCTTCTAACATTGATGTATTATTCTAAATCACCATCCACAACAGTTATGACAAACTTTCAGAAATTTCAAAAATTAAGAAGGTGCCTAGTCCAAGAACTAGACCTTCTCTCCCCATTACCGAAACCTACTGCAGACTCAGCAGCTTGCTTTCAGACGGCTGATACGGCTCACTATACTGACTAGTGAAACGGTGGCAACTTTAATCCCAGACAGACTTTATCTTCAGAACAAAAAACTTAATTATTGACACTGAAAGCAAATGATTCATAAGCTTAATCAAACAACAAAAAACCAAACACAAGTTTAGACAAGTCTTTTTGAACGGAGCTGCCCCCCTGTGCGTGCAATACGAGCACACACGTATGTCTCTCCCCAGCACCCACACTTATGTTACCCCCCGCTACAGGCCGGCGGCCTGGA
>NW_009197313.1:46840-49070 GCF_000690835.1 Fulmarus glacialis | reverse complement strand
CGGTTATGGCTTAAAGCTTAAAATATTATCAAAGGTGCTCTAACCCTCTTGCGAGGCTCGAGCACTTGATATTCAGGAGCCTTTTGGGAAAGGGCAGTGCGTTGCGAGAGCGGCTGGGAATGGGGATGGGGATGGAGATGATGCTTGGCCACCGCTGCAGGAGCGGGACGTCAGCTTGGGGCTGACCCCCTCCTTGGGGACAGGAGGGCTCTGGTGCAGGTCCCAGCTCTACAGTGGATTAAAAAGCTTCAAGTCGAGGTTTCCCCCTCAACAGGGGGGACAAAACTAACTAGAAGGTTTTCAAGAAGAGGGATTCCGCTCCGTGCATGTTTTACAGCTGGGTTATAGCAAATGCTCGTGGGCAGGCATTACAAAGGGATCCCAAATCGCTCCCACGTCCATCCCAGTCCCTCTCAGCTAGACCAGGGGTCAACCCTTATAAATTGCAATGAATCCCTTGGTTTTGTCGCCTCCAAGCTCAGGCTCAATCGATTGCCTCCTTCATCCTCCCTGCAGCGGCCAGCTGGGTGCACGCACAGCGGGTGAAAAGAGCCAAGACCGAGCACCGCTAGGCACCAAAAATTGACCAGAGCCACCACGCCTGAGCTTCCTTCCTCAGCTTTTGAAGCAATTGGCAGAGTTTTGCGCTAAATGCATGCATTGCCCCAAGCACAGCCTTTTAGCGGGGGCCCGCCGGGCGTTATTGCAGGGTAACACATGCAGCAAGAGCAGTAGCATCACCGGTGGCATCGGGGACAGGGCGGTAGCAGGAATCGACCGAAACGTTTTGGTTTTGCAGAGCGCCGTTAATCGCCTTCAACGCGCAAGGACACAAGTGAAAGGATCACCAGAGTTTGATTATGAGTGCAAATAATATTCATATATATGTGCTAAACACAGTCACTATATTGCAGTTTTCCACTATGTCACAGCATACAGAATCAAAGGTTTGCATTTTTATGGAATGTATCCAAGGTAACAGCACCACAGTAATACAGTTTGTAATCACACACCCTGATTTTTTTCTCTTTTTTTTTTCGACAAGATAAGCATTACCCCCCACATCCCATGTTTAATTTTTTTTTTTAAAGTACCGACGCATGCAAAGCATTCCATTCCCAGAAACAATGCAAAAATGAGGTAATAGGAGTAATAAAAAAAATTAGTATTAATTTCTAAATAAATAAATTATAATTAAAAATGCAAAAAACAACTATAAAAATAATTAAATAAGAACCCACAATATCTACAAGTTAGTCATAAATTATGATTGTTAAATATAAGGCATTTAAACTCACAAAACCCTGTAAACTATCAATGTTTTGTTCCTAGAGATTTTTTGTTGTTTGTTTCGTTTTGTTTTTAGACTCACCCTATTATCGCAACCTACTCGTACAAATTATTTAAACGCAAAGGAACCTGACACACCGATGCAACTCCAGACGCTGTAAATTCGCACGCACCTCGGGATCAGTCACTCACACGAAACCACGGGAGTTTGGTGCTTTTCTTCACCAAGGTTTTTTTTGTTTTGTTTTTGTTTTTTTAAAAAACTGTGCTTGTTCATTAGGCAAATAGTAATACTTTCGCATAGGCTTTAAGAAAACGCGCGGTTCGGAAGCGCTCCTCCTTCCCTTCCCGCCCAGCCAGGGTCCCAATCGCCCCGTTCCTCTCCCTGCTTCGCCCCCAGCTCACGCCTGGACAGACCAGCCCGCCTTACAGTGTATTTTACCAGCAAAGCCTTGCTTTGCTTGTCCATATAATTAGTAATATTAGTATTATTTTTAATGCTGCTTCAATCTGCTGCTGCTGGAGCAAGCCCCATAGCTATTGATGGACCCCTACTTGACCCACGGAGTCCTCAGCCCTCCGGTCGGGGCTGGGACCGCTACATCCCTTAAGAAGCCATCGCTTGTGCTGGGTGGCAAATATATCATAGAATCATGGAATAGTTTGGGTTGGAAGGGACCTTTAAAGGCCATCTAGTCCAACTCCCCTGCCATGGGCAGGGTCATCTTCAACTAGACCAGGTTGCTCAGAGCCCCGTCCAACCTGACCTGGAGTGCTGCCAGGGATGGGGCATCTACCACCTCTCTGGGCAACCTGTGCCAGTGTCTCACCACCCTCATCACAAAAAATTTCTTCCTTCTATCTTCCTTATATGCCACCATGTGTCCCCCTCCACTCCCTCCTACCTGCATGGGCACAGCAGGAGAGGGGCTCCTGCATC
>NW_009197313.1:29175-46815 GCF_000690835.1 Fulmarus glacialis | reverse complement strand
CCCCTCTCCAATTGGGGGAAAAAAAAATCCCTGGGGTACCTCTGAGGTTGGTGTTTTCCAGTTATAGCTCAAGGGAATCCCACGATCTCTCCGACGGTAATTTATGATTGTTTCTACTTGGAGAGCATCGCTTGACTCCAGCGAAACAGATGCTCAGGGGAGCCAGAAATCATCCCACCACATCAGCATTTTCAATATAGAATGTTCCTGACTAATTGCCCTTGCTCCTTGGCATCTTTCTTTTGTTCCCCTAGTATGCAAAAAAAAAGTATTTAAAAAAAAAAAAAAAAGAAAAAAAGGGTTTTTGGTTGTGAATGCCTGTTCTCCGGAGGGTTTTCAGCTCGATCCCTACGGCTGGTGTGCTGAGGTCTTTCTTTCAGGGGGAGCTTGGACCACAATAGCTCACTCCTTCGGGGACTACCTCCTAATTCTGTTTCGAGCGTTAATGCAATTAGGTTTCATTTGAACAATCACTCCGTTCTCCGTACGGATACAGCCTGCAACGTGTCTACAAACGCACGCCGGTGCGGGTGCCCGTGCTTGAAGGCAGGCTTACAACCCAGCCCCTCCGGAAAGCGGCAAACCCCGCCTTCCAACCGGCCTTCCCCTCCCGCGCCGAAACCCCCATGGCCTCAGCAGTGCCCTGTGAGCATCGAGTTTTGTCCCTCCCTGTTATCAGAGATGCTTTTGCATGGGAGAGGGGTCGGCAGCGTACATCTCTCAGCACCTCTCCAGCGTTATTATACTCCAAAGCACAGCTATAGGCACCCACTCCAGTAACCACCATTTTGGACCAGTGCTGGCTGTGGCTGCTAAAGCCAACCGGCCTCACAGCACACAGGAGAAAGCATCATGGACAACGGCAATCATGAAGACAGCCCTTCCTTGGATTTCGATATGGCAAGCTACATCGTTAAGGTACAGAAAGCAAAGAAACAGCATTTACTCCAATATTGTGCCCCTACAGAAAAAGTCCAGCACCAGCAGATAAGCAGGAACGAAGCTTCTCCCTATTGCTTCATTAATTTCACTCCCAATTTTTATTTTTTTAAGCTTCTCTAAATTTGCAACACACTGTAAACGCAAGGAAAGGAAGCACACGCGGCTGAGGCAAAGAGCGCAACCCTTCTGACTGTAAACAGGATTTTGCTTTTTCGCCTCTTCCCCCCCAAAGGTGGGAAAATTTGACCTCTTTATTCCCCCTCTGCAATATATTAATCAGGCACCAAAATAAGGAATCTATGAAAAAATATTTGGTGCAAATTAGGTTAACAGCAACATGTCCACCACAAGATGAGTAGGGCATCAAACACAACATTTCTTAAGCTAACATGCTCCAGCTGCCATCCATAGAAATAGCTAAAGGACCCCTAACATGTTTCTACGTATTCGAGAGGTATATATACAATCCTCATGAAATGCAGGATTGACAGGCCAGACTACCACAACTAGTTCCTTCATGTTCAACACTAAATCTTCTGCAGCACGGGGTCTCTGAGCTCCGGGAATGCCAGCTCCCTTTCACCGGGCCCGTATCCTGCGTATGTGCAATATCTCCTACCGCTAGATATTGTACCGCCTCCTCCTCCTCCTCCTCCTCACTAACGTGCCTGCAGACTTTTCCTCTCAATCAAATGGCTCAGAAGGCAAAAATTTTGCTGCAAGGGTTTATGGCCATACGACCTGGTAAGGAAAATGGTGTGTCCAGCCAGTCCTTTCAGCTGTCCGAGCCGAGCTGTGTTTCAATGTCCACCCTGCAGATCGGGCACTTCTTGCTGGTGGCCAGCCACTGGTCCACGCACACTTGGTGGAAGAGATGCATACAGGGCAACCGCCTGCAGAGAGAGAAGTACCACCCCGTTAGGATGGAGGAGGTCCAGGGGACCAAGAAGAGCCAGAAAGCAGCAGCTGGGGCTGCTTGAAACACGGGGAAGCACCGATGGAGTGACACCAGTGCTGCCTAGGTCCTACACCCTCCCCCAGCCACGCCAGCTCACATAGGGCAGTAGGTCAGAGATGGTGTCCCTGGATAAAAGCCTTTTAGAAAACCCCACACCCTCCTGAATTGGGCTGTTCCAGTTATTAATTGCCCTGGCTGCTGCTTTTTAACCTTTCAGGAATATTAGGTTATATTCCAGAGCCTCTTGGTTCTTCATCATTGCGACTCGTTAGCAGTCAGGTGGGTCCCCACCGCTCCTATGTGGGTGTCTGGTGTGCCCAGGGAATGTGGTTGCTTTTCACCTACATCACCTTTGTCACCTCTTCACTCACCCTTGCAAGCCGGAGGGACCCTGAACCACAAGGACGCACAGCAAGAGGATCAGAGTTTTTCTTGATAGTTTAAGGCAGTTAAAGGGTGAGGAGCAGGACCAGGTAGTGCAGCTGCACTTCCCACCTGCAGCTCCTTCAGCCGAGGTAGCTCAGCCCCTTCCAATTGCTTGTCCCCATCCTCGGTCACAAGCAGAGGTTTGACCCAGCCAAGAGCCTGGGGACGTCTGTGAGGGATAACTGGGGCTTTGTTGTTGGCTCAGGACATCTCCCTGTGACCGTGCGGGCTGAGTAATCTCACTTATTCTACAATAAAGCAGCTCCATCCTGGCCACAAGCTAAACTCCCCTGGACTTCACACCCACACTCCCTTTTATTGTACTTTGGTCTCATCTGTTAAGCTCAGTCATTGACATCCCCGAGGTCCAGATAGCTGTCTGAGACCTGGGACCCATCCTTCTCTGATACTTGCCACTTGGCCCACTGGCACAGCCTTGAAGCAGGTGATCCAAACCCAGGAGATACTATAAAATCTTGGCCCTCTTGCTGCTGCAGAGCTCTTCCTACCTACAGCCCACACCAATGTCCGTCTAAACGGCATTTGGTTTCCCAGACCCTGCAACAGTCCAAGTGAGTTTGCCAGGACAAGAACAGGGACAACCCCACCAGCGTGTGGCAGCATTAATCCCAGTAAACACAACTCAGATGGCATCGAGAGGCAGAGGAGCAGATGGAAGGGTCATACCTGACGTCTTCCCCGTCTTCAAGCATGGACAGACAGATTGTGCATTTCTCGTCGGTGTCTGACTCCTCTCCATCCTCTTGCTCAGCTTTGCCCTCCTGCGGTCTTCTCTGCAGCAAGGTTAAAGACATAATTTGGTTACGACTTGACTTTCTGATGCTCTCCCAAGCCTGGGTAGTTGCGGGAAGGCAAATAAAAACAGCTTCATCTCTCAGCCAGATCCTCCAGCTTGGGGCAGCCAGCCCAGCCAAAATAGCCAGTGAGGGGAGGATGCCACCAACATGCTGTTGGTTAGCACATCTCCTCCTCGGGCCGGTGGCAGTGGGGCTGGTGGTAGTGCCCCAAGGAGCAGCCTGTCCTCTGCTGCCCTAACACTGCCCCCCCCACACCTCCTCCATCCTCCTTGCAGTGGGGATGGCCCCATAGTCTCCTTTGCGGGAGGCTTCTCCTGGAGACCCCAAAGCACGTGGGGCCACCACTGCCAGGAAGGGCAACCACTGTGCCCCATGCCAGCTTGGCCACTGGCCCAGCCCCACGCTGCGCCATGGAGCAGTGCTTAGCCTCTCCCCTCTTCTCTCCCCGCCCCCCCCAACCATTCCTATTAATATCATTTTTCTGGATCTACTGGAGATGCGGTCAGAAATAAGCGCAGCAGGAGTTGACTCACTTCCAACTTGGGCAATGTAATGTCCCTACTTGTTACTGCCCAGCCGGGAATGACCAACATGTGAAATTACTACGCAAACAAGCACTTTTCCCATTTTCTATTTAGCACGACCCAAAAACATGGCACCCATTTCCTTATGGGCAGGAGATCAGCTCCAAGAGAGGAGACACCTCTTGCAAAACGAGGGGAGGACAAGGTCCCCCACGCCATGGAGCCAGCACCCTCACAGCAGGGCGCGCGGGCAGCGCCGCTTGCATGCAGAATGGGGTGGGTTGGCATGCACGAAGCCCCCTTGGTGTGTGCACTTTCTTACCAGGTGCGGACAGGGGGGAAATTGCACCCGCTGGGTGGGAGAAGGTTGAGACCCTTTTGAAAATTTGGCCCGCAGCTTCCTAGCCTAGAAGTGAGAAACAGCCAGCTGAGCTACACCACCGCTTCAGCCCGGGAGCCCCACAAGATATTAAAGCACCAGTTCTGGATTTTACATTCCTCCCCCATTTTGGGGAATATTGACAGCGCCGGTTTGCCAACCCTGAGGATTGCGACCCACCAAAGTCCTTCCTTCTGTCCGCTCCGTGCCCACAACCCTTGGCCAACTGCGAGGGGCTGGCAGCCGTGCCGCGGTTTTGGGGCGCTCACCTTCTTGTACTTGTGGGGGAAGGTGAACCTCTCGATGGTGTTCTGGACGGCACCCCGGCTCACGCTGCCCAGCCTGTCCTCCAGCTGCAGCAGCTCCTGCGTCGCAGGAACAGCAGCAAAGCACCATCAGCATTGCTCCTGGGGCAGGAGGTCCCACCATCCCACCCCACCTGCTGGGGACCAAGGCTCCCTCCTGCCTTTTCCTTGGTGGAAATGTCCATCAAACCCAAATCAGCCATGCTTTAATGACGAATCTGAGCCCTGGCTCTTGGGCTAGTAACTAAGGGCTCAAGGCAAAGAGCTGGATATCCAGTATTTCAGAAATTAGGGTGGAATTTGAGCTCTGTTTGACAGGCTGGGAAACAAAAGCCTGCAGAACTGGAGCACTTTGTTCACAGACATGAAGTGAGCCAGAGTCAACCCAAGCCAGACCCAGGTACCCTGGACTAAACCATCTTTTACTAAACCCGCTCAACCCCTTCGCCTTCCAGTTATTACTAAAATTGCTGCAAGACTCAATGCAACCGCCATGCCACGAAAGAGTCTTGCAAGTTTATGCCAGAGCTTGCACAGATTCCTAGCACTTAAAAATTTAATAATAATTCCAGTCCCCGAGATACGTACTTCATAGCTCTCCCGCACAGCGGACGTGTGCCTGCTTGGGTTCAGTCCCTGAAGAGCAAGTAACTGAAGCTGAGGATAAGGGTAATTTCTGATTTCGTGAACAACCTGCGAGAAGTGAGGGAGAAAAATAAAGGCACCTGTACATAGAAATCCCTCGTGTACCCTGATGTAAATTTAGTGCTTTCAAAATTCAAAATGAAAGAGCAGACCGACACCTTCCCCAATGGAAGTCTTTTAATAACCAAAAAACGAGGTTTTATTAAATAGATCTCCTATAAATGATAACTAAAAACATGCATTTCTTCTGAATAAACTATCTGTTATAATAATTCCTGTTGCATCTATAGCATCGCAGTTTCAAACTCTCAACATGGATTAGCTTAAAAAGAGATTTTAGTTGTTTTTTTTTTTAAATGGGTGGATTTCTCTTCATCCAAGCTTTGATTTTTTTAAGCCTTGCTGTAGCACGCAGGTGTCAGGCTCTGACTATGGGCACGAGGAAAAAACACTCTTGTGGGATTTCTGAGGATGCTTTAAGGATTAGCAGTGCTCAGCATGGCTCAGCTCCAAATGCAGCACCCTGCCAGGAGAAGGGTCAGCCAATGACCCCAGTCAGCCCATCTTCTTGTCAAACACCATCCCCACCTGTGCAACAGGTCATGCAAAACCTTTATAGACGTAGAGAGCAATGCTGTGAGGAGGGATGGTCCTCGGGGCCGAGCCAGGGGAAGGGAGTCATCTACTGCCAACGCAGGGAGCCCTGAGAGCCCATAATTTGTTCCAGTATTAATAATATTATTAGTAATAACTGCTGAGTCTCTCACGTCCTGCCCAGGTTTTGCAGACCAGCTTGTGAGCGTGGTGTTGCATGCGATGGACCGAATCTTTCCAGAGCAGCTGAGCTCTTCTTTCCTTTCTCTAATCCAGAGTGCAATGATGCAACATTATCCTTTCAGACACTCCCTCCCACGGCCGGAGATAAGTGGGATTTGCAGAAGACAGGTGATAGAAAGATAGCAGCCTTTATTTTGACTGCCTTCTGGCAGACAATGCATAAAACATTTCTCGGTAAAAGCATTTCACTTACCATCTGTGTCGAGGATGTGCTTCTGGGGAAATGGTGCATCCGAGGTGTAGCTAAGTAATGCTGATAGGGCTGAGGGACCGGCCGGACCTGGAACTGGGTGTGAGTCAGTCCCGCATCGACACTGAGGTCCCTGTGGGCATGAGGATGAAGATACAGCTTTGACTGCGTGGTCTACAGCAAGTCAAATCGTGCTCGTGGGGTAACTTCCACTGGTGGGCTCTGGGCTGCTGTGGGTGCCTCAACCTGGGGTGATGCTACTGCTTGGAAGGGAGGTTCCTCCAATTTGGGCAATCGCCCACCAGGCCAGCATGAAGGATTGAGGGGTTGTTTTTATGCCAGTTAGCATTTGTGTGTTAGCTGGGGTCAAGCCTGCTAATTTCAGAGCAAGAGCATTTTGGTGGCTCCAATCGATCCCCAGGCTCAGTAACTCAACCTGGCCAGACCAGGTCCTCCCTGTGCTGCCTTCACTGCAAACAATTACATTTTGCCTTGAATATTTTGCAGGAACACAGCTAAATGTCTTGGGCACACACCTATGAACTGGGTAGTTGTTAGCAGCCAGCTAGGCACCGTCCGGGGGCTTTTTGACGTGCCTGTGCTCTCCTTGGAGGTCTCCCAGCCCAGGCCACAGGAGGACCTAGGGAGACAGGAGAGACTGCACCTCACCTGGCTTCAGGGAGCCCCACAACTGCTGTTTGTGCAGAAAATATAAAGGTTTTAAGAAATTCCTGGATGAGACTGCTGTAGGAAACAGTGTCGCGTGACCAGCTGGCCAATGCCAATGAAGGAGGACATCCCCAATGGTCCCACTCGCCTGCATGCAGCCTGGCCTGGGCAAAGTGGGATCTTCACTCAGGCTGGGGCTCAGCTTGGTGAGTTTGGGCACTTTGTCCCTCCAGAAAAACAACCCAGCTCAATCCCGGGACCTGACATGACCAAAATCCTGGCAAACGCCGCAGCTCTGCCCAGCCCAAGCGTGCAGAGACAACCTGCCAACCCCATGCCCACGCTGCGTGGAGGGGATGGGAGGAGACCTAACGCAGCATCTCCACCTATAATCCAATTAGCTGATCCCTTGTCTCTCCAGCCGGAATCTCTCAGCAAACAAGTGCTTTGAACATCATTCGCTTTATCGTAATTACAAAAGCCGGCGCTCTAATAACCATTGTCTTCACATTTGGCAAAGCTAAGCTAATTAGAGCATAGGGGTGGCTTCCCGTTTCATCCTCGAACTTCTCTTCCCCTCCACGGAGGACAGCGGCAGCGAGTGCCACGGCCTGTTAGGAGCAACCCAGCCGTGTTCTCCAGCGGCTGTGAAACCGCGTTCGCCCAACAGCAGATAACGGACGTGAGGGGACAGTAAATGCAGAAACCCTTTACCCAGAACAGCCTATGTACCAGGCAGCAGCTCCAGTGTTTTAGGACTCCCCAATAAGTCTTCCCGCAGCAAGCTGAAGCAAAGAGAGGACTATCTTTGCTGGCCCTGTGCTAGCCACCTCCTCTGGCAGAGGATAAAACACAGCAAGTGACTGGCAGGAACACAACCAGGGTGAGGATCTGCAGGACCGAGCATTTCCAGTTCCCGTGTCACAATTTTGGAGATTTATCCAATTGCTGAAGACTGTTCCCAGGTGGATGGAAGACTCAAGTGGAAATCAGGAGCCTTTGGGTCCATTCCCAGCCCTGTCACTGGCCTGATACATGACCTTGACCACTTCCTCTTTGCCTTCTCATGTTCCCTGTCTACAAAAGAGATGTGATAATCCAAGGGTGCTTTGAGATCAAGGACTGAAGAGATCTCTCAAAGATGAATGGCCATTATTAACTTGCACAAGTAATTGCAGTAACAGCACTGCTGAACTGTTTCTGCACCGGCACGTCTAGATCCTTAACATCAGATATTGAGGCTCCTGAAGCGATGCTGTGGGTCTACAGAAGGGCCCAAAGCAGAATACTGCATGGAACGGTGTTTTCTCAGGGTTTGCAGGTGAATAAGCAGAGCACGTTAGCTGAAGAAAACCAAAACCAACTGTCACCTTCTAGCCTGTGCTACATGGACAACTGTACAGCATCTTGATGCTCAGATGCGAGGTTCAAGAGCTGTGATGTCTATGGTACGCAGGCTGCCAACAACCAAAAAGTGAAAGGTAAGGACCCAGATAACAGGTTGGATGGCCGTCACTAAATGCGGATGCAGAAGATGATTTAAGGAACCAAATGGGAGCTTATTTCTTCTTCACCAGAACATTTTAAACGAGGTCAGGCTGTCCGAGACGACGGATCACCTTCAGATCTTCCTTCATCCCTATTTCCCGCTACAGTGCCTACTACCCACCGCCTCCGAGCAAGCGTCGCTGCTGCTCATGCGGTGGTAACGCATTAGAGGAAAGTTTTTATATCTGTCACTGGGCAAAACGGTACATGCGCCCCAAGGGGAAGTGAGTCACCCAAATATATACATACACGGTATATGGTTTCTGTCATCCCCACTCCTTAGGTTTTTTAAGGCTATGGAGAAACACCAGGGGGAAAAGGAGGGAGGAGGAGGGGAACATAAAGTGATGCTTTATCCGATCCTTCTAATGATTATAATTAAACACTCTGTGCCGAAAGAGAGGCAGAAAGAATGGCTCTATCCAGATGGTACGTGAACCGCTTTGCAAACTAATCTGAACAATGTCATTCTGGCCAAATTCAGCTCACAGTGGGGCCAGTAATGGGAACACCTGAGAAGAGAATGGTAGAAGGATCTAGCCGTGTTTTAGGTTGTATATTATTACCCCAGAGGGGAAAACACCCCTCCCTGTGTTGAAAGGACTCTCCATTTGCAGAGCAAAGTGCTGAGATGTTAGGAAATGCCATAATTAAGATTTCCTGTAACATTTTATTTCAGTCCCCTTGTGCATATACATTGTGATTGTTTCTAATTACATGTTCACATGCTATTTTTTTCCATTCAGCGCACAGAATGGACTTTGCTCAGCTAACATCAGCTACTCAGAAGTATGTTTTTATTTTCTTATTCTTCCAAGTAGGGCCCCATATCTTATTAACTGTGCAAGAGCTCAAAACCTGCTCTGAAAACAAAACCATCAATTCCCTGCTTGGCTTTTCCAGGGTATCGAACACTACAGAGGGAGAATGATTAACAACCATTAATTCATTCACACCATCCTGCGGGGCAGGGCAGCACCGTGCTCCCTGATTTAGACCACAAAAAAAAGTTGTGGCCACTGTTTTTTGAGTGCCTGGTGGACAGCAGAAGATCTAGTTCAGGCAGAGACGTTGGTCTACAGGAAAAAGACCCTGGCTGTGCCCTGCAGCAGGAAAAGCCCCTGGAAGAAGATTAATGCTTGGCTGCACTCTACATCCGTGGATGGAGAGTTATGGGCAATATCGATGCCTCGATGTTATCATATACATGCATAAAGGCTTTAGCATGCACTCATGGCCCTCCCAGAAATGAGTTTTCCCATTGCACACTCTCCACATTTTATCTGTTGAGCTGCACCGTTACCTTTCATGAAAGCATTGATCCATGATGACAACCAACAACCCTTGCAGCCTCCCCAGGACTTTTTAAACACCTCATTCAACGTGCAAGTGAAATATGGAAGACTTACCAGTCCGTGCCTTCGGCTAAATACCTGGGCTGGGGCCCCATGGGTTGTGGAGTTTGCAGTTGGTGGCTGAAGTCAAAGCTGGGGTGTAGACGGTGAGGCTGAACAGACATGCGCTCTTGAGCCCGCCTGTGAGGAGGAGAAGACCAGCAAGAGAGTTAGCCATGCAGCCGGCACTGCCTACGTACGGCTCCTGCTCCGAGCCCATGTCAATAAATTGGGGGATAACTCAAACTGTTGGGCTTGTGAATACGCGTCCAAGAGAAAAGAGTCCAGGCAGGTGTCAGGGGTGATGGGAAGGGGACCCCAGACCTATGTCATTTACTCATGGTCACCACGGACATAATGCAGACCGCCGCTCTCACCCCCTACGGCATCCACATACACTCAGTTTACAAGAGATGCTATTTGGTGGCAACATGGAGAGAAAAAGAGGAAACCAAACAACTTCTTCCTTAGCAGTTTTGTGCCATTTGCACTATTTTCTTTTTCTCCACTGTCAGCCCCATAAACAACACACAAGATAAAACTTATCCCTGCTTCAGCCCTTATCCATCATCATAAAGAAGCTGCAGGTTGTCTCGCCTCCCCATGCAGTCCATAAACTCCCGAGGAACCTCATTCGTAATAGGATTACTCAGGAGTAACTGAAAGCAGAATTTATTCTTGCTGGCCTTTGCCAACATGTCTCTGGATGATGGACAAGCCAGGCTGGGATCCAGCTCCTTCTTCCCCAGCTCTGCTGCCTTTGCAGGCAGGGAAAGGAAAGTGGGAGAAGATATAGCAAGTTTTTTCTAGGGATTTGAATCTCTTCTCGTGATTATTGCTTATTTGAACTACTCAGGGGAAGAGCATGTGCTGCTTGGTCGGTGTCCACATTTGGAGAGAGGTAAGGTGGATGCACACGCAGGATTTGCATTACAGACAGACTCATACCCCTCGCTCCCTGCCGAGTCCCTGCTTACCAGTGGAGCCAACGCAAAGTAAATCTACGGGAAAACACTAGAGCAAATGGAGCAGGGAACTGCTAGATAAAGAATTTTTCATGCAGCTACAGCTCAGAGGCTTCGTTTTTAAAGGCACGACCCAGAATCCCATTACTGGGACCTCATGCCCCACATCTGTAAGGTTTCTGACACCCTCCCCTGATGCAGCTGTGCTTTCAGAAACAGGCTGTGGGACCGGGCATGGGGTTCCTGCTCTTTTCCACACCACAACCCACTTGCAAATGGAACACTGACAGCATTTACCAAAGCAGCTTCTGCGTGGAATTGTGCTCCGTGCTTTTATTTGGATTCAGCTTATGACTAAGAGATAAACACTTGTATCATTGGTGCCTCAGCCTCGCACATATTTGCTACCCAATTATTAACTAATCATTAAATCCACTTAAAATCCAGCTTATGCAAAACAAAACAACGATGAGAAGAACACACAATTTTCAGACAGAAAGGGTACGGAAAGAAAGTGTTTTCTGTCTGTAGCATTCTTTCCAAATGAAGCATTATCGCAAAGACTCATCCTCTGTTTCTTGATCCGTGGGTACAACCCACAAATAGCTTCCATATGTTTCCAGAAAAAGCACTTCTCTCCTACGTGCTATCTAAACCCCTCTCTCAAGAAACACGGTCAGGACAAGGCCAAGCTTCCATTTCCACCTCTGCTGAATTACAGTAATTCTCTCTGCAGTCGTCAGCCCGGTCTGAATTTAGGCGGCTTTCCGTGACTGAATGTGCTGCAGGTCAACGGCATCATTCCCTCATTGACCTCGGAAGCCTACGTAGACCCAGAGGAGCAAGCTCTTCATGTGCAAAACCTGATGGGACAGGTGGGGACAATCTCTTACATGGTTTTGAGACACCAGCTACGAGGAGGTAGCTCGTGCACGCAGTCTATCACTCTCTCTGCCGTGCAGGACAGGTTCACTGCAACACCAAGGTGTTACCACCATGATTCTCCTACGAGTGACAATAATAGGTGACCTTGGGACATACTAGATGAGCACTGTATGGATCCCCATGGGAAAGGTACACCTGCAGGTACAACCTGTCCTGCAGCTTCCCTTCTGGTGGATGCATTTGAAGGGTACACAGATGAACTTGTGAAGAAAACCCAACATTACTAGCACGTTCTGCCGGGGCTTTGCAGAAGCCACTTTGCTGAAGTGAGGCTGATGTAGCTTCTCAGCATCCTTCAGGAAGAGCAAGCCCCCCTTTACCTGGGATGGGGCATGAGCCGGCGGTGCTGTGCCTCGAGGAGCTGCTGCTGGAGGAGGTATTGCTGGTGAAGCGCCTGAGGTAGGAAGGAGGGTCCGGCCACGTCCTGGAAGGGCAGGGCTGGCACCGGCGCCAGGGGCTGGTGCAGGGGACCGCTGTGCTGGTGCGCGGGGGCCATGTGGGGGGTCAGCCCCGGCTGGGGCTGCACCGCGTGAGGCAGGGTGAAGTCGGCGGAGAGCTGAGGCTGGGGACCCAGGTGGAAGTGCCGGCAGGAGGTAGCATGGGGATGCTGAGACCTTTGAAAAGGAGCACCTGGAAGAGAAGAGGACGGCTGTCACGGGGGCCAGTGGTGGCCGGGGCACCCCAACCCGGTGGTTGCCCATCCAGGGCAAGAATTGGGCAAACAGCTGTTTCTCTCCTTTGCCAAAAGGGTTAAAAAAAAGAGAACAGGTCAGTTAACGTTGATTACATGGAAAAATGTTGATTTTGACTAATAGTTTTTCTCCTCCAAAAAACATTGGAACCAAAACATGGGTTTGAGTTCAAAGTGACTTTTTGGCTCCAAACTGAAGTGTATACTGATGAAAACTGCTTCAGCTTGTTTTCGTTTGCCTGTCTTAAAGAGAAAAAGAACAAAAGTTTTAACAGGGCTTGTAGCGACAGGACAAGGGGGAATGGTTTTAAACTAAAAGAGGGGAGATTCAGACGGGATAGAAGGAAGACGTTTTTTACAATGAGGGTGGTGAGACACTGGCACAGGTTGCCCAGAGAGGTGGTAGATGCCCCATCCCTGGGAACATTCAAGGTCAGGTTGGACAGGGCTCTGAGCAACCTGATCTAGTTGAAGATGTCCCTGCCCATGGCAGGGGGGTTGGACTAGATGACCTTTAAAGGGCCCTTCCAACCCAAACCATTCTATGATTCTATGAAAAAGCCTCAACATTTTAGAAAAGGAAAAAAAAAAAAAAGTCTGTTTTCTAAAATATGTTTTCATGGGTTACGAGCTCACCAAAGTTTTCAAAGCTTGCTGACTTTCCATGCAATTCAAGGTATTTCTTTGCCTGTCTAAAAAGGTCTCATAGGCAAGTGAGTAAATGAGACCCCTTCCACCTCTGAGAGCTGGGATTAAGACCGTGCTGAGACCCTTCGATAGCCCGTCCTCGTGAGCCGCATGCAGGGGGAGAGCGGCTGCGGGAAACACAACATGGACTGCTGTAAGACCAGCCATGAAACTGATGGGAATGAGGAAGAAATGAGGTGTGAAAGATAGCCGTAGCAGAGGCTTTTTGCAAAACATCTGGCACTGGCTTGCACCTCCCTCAAGATCCTTGCTTGGACGGGCCCTTGGCCCAATCCGGCATGTTAATTCCTACATTCCTGGAGCATTTACAGGCATCACAGCAAAATTTTGGCTCTTAAACTAGGGAGAGAGGCAGCTCAGAGGTGAAAGATGAGACTTGACTGAGGCTATTAGAGATGCCTCTTTACTGAGGATCAGCCCCAGGATAGGACACCTACCCTTATATGCAGTCTTTTGAACACCTCATCTTCCTAAAAACTCCTTTTTTTTTTTTTTTTTATCCAGGATCAACAGCACCAAGAGACACTGAGTGTCATCCCAAGACACAGGCAAGACATGCCCATGATGCCTTCTTCACCCAGATCCCTTCTGCTCACATCTCCCTTCTGCCGGCAGGCAGGGCCAGTCCATCACAGCAGCTCAGGGAGCCCCGAGCGCTTTCTGCTCACGTCCGTATGGAAACGGGAGATGCACAAAGAAAGCCAGAGAAACAATAGGAGAGGACCTAACAGAAACAAATGGTTTGCAAAACTGTGCATAAGTAATTACACACAGCATCTCTTAAATACAAACTAATCCTCCGCAGCACCCCTCTGAGAGAGGCAGCGGGTAACAAATGCGTGTGCCACCAGCAGCAGAACTTCTTAAGGTGATAATTTCTCATCCTGTCAGATAACAGCATGATTCGGCTCCCCTACTAATTAAAACCAGCAGAGGTGGGATCAGACCCACTGTTCCCCAACGATGGAGCTGCAAACCGAGACCCATGAGCCATCCATGTACCCCGTCCCCCGGTACTGCACGTTATATCTGCTGCCGTTGGCTTGGCCCCAGTTCACCGTACCCCACTGACAGGTAAAGGCTGGGTAACGAAATGGGGATCCTGTGCTGCCCTGGCCCATTGCTCAAGCTGAGCAACACCGCAATCATGGGGAGATGCCTCCTAACTGCTGTGTTTGCTGGGTATGTGCAGAGCGACCTGTGGTGAATTGCTCAACCTGTAATGGCCATGGGTCCTCCCAATGGAAAACAGCTACGGCAAGACACGGGTGAGCCATTTTACACCTCCAGGTCTTCACGGCACCTGAAGACAAGGTGCTAGAGCAGGTTAAAGTGCTAATGGCTCTGCACACCCAAACACACCTGCCTGTGCCACCAGGCAGCAGTTTAGTTGTATTTCAGACAAAACTGGCTTAGGAGGACACAAGACAATGAAGCTTACTGATATTCCCCCACATTTACTGGGACAAATTTTGTAGCACATAAGTAAAGCAGAAAAAGCCAGTCTCTCATCCTCTGCGTCCCTCTCATCTCTTGATGGCTGGTGTTGCCTTAGCCAAGAATTTCCAGCCTTTTGCTGTATCTTGGGAGGCCTTAGTCTGATTTAGTGAAACATCTGCAGGACCTTTGATGCCAGAGCCATGATGAACTAGAGAGCACAGGGTGGGCAGATCTTCTTATCGGAGCTTTTGACTTGAATTTTTCCTCCCAGACCAAGACAGTCCTTGTGAGGAACTTGGTCATACACTTCCCTGTGGTCCAGAAAGTGCAAACTTTATCTCTGATATCTGGCAGGAAGGCACGCGGGGCCCATGCAGAGCCAACATAACCTAAAATAAAAGCCTAACCCATTTTGTTTTGGTAAAGAGAGTTAATTTGCCTTATTTTTAGGCACTAGTCAATTAAAACAAGGATTTTTTAGTATTTTTTCTGGTACCTACTGGTGCAATGATGCATTTCCCTCCATAGGAAAAATACTATCAAGATGTGACCAAGACCTTATGATTAAATAAAACCCATCAATTTGTCTTAACATAATTCACTATCTTGTGTTGTAATTGTTCATTCCCTACAACTAATCCAATTGCTGATGAGGATTTTGTCAGCAAAGCAAAGGCTTTGGGGAATACTTCAGCAAATCTATGCTTATTAGCAGTCATCAAATCATACAGCTGGCATAACCGCACCAGCTTGCACAACAAAGAGCCAGTCCTTGCCAAGCATGGTACTGGTGGACCCCAGAAAGCCCTGGCAAACAAGTAACAGTGCACAACAAAACATTTCATCTCTGAGTTATCTATTTTCAAGTTTACCCTCTTCTGTTCATCGTACCTAGCCGCAAGGGGCCTTGATGGAGACTGCTTTCCAAGTCCACATGTTGATCTTGCATACACAAGGTAAATCCAGTATCACCCTGCTGACACCAGCTGAGCAGCCTTACTCCAGGTAACTCACCATGACCAACACCAGAATCTGGCTCGCAGGCGCTCACCCCTATTCAATGCAATGGAGGATCTCACGTTAGCTGTGTCTATTAATGATTACTCCATTAGCACATCTTCCTTCTCTTTCCCAAGCCACAGTTCGGTCCTAGAACACATTTGCATTGGAACCGACAAGCATTGCCCATAAAATGCTTCAAGAAAATTTGATTCATGGATTTAATCTGCTTTTTGCCTGGACAGTAATGTCAGCCACAGCAGAGAGCAATCCGTGACTAAAAGCCAGTCCAGACACCCCACTCCAGCTTTTGTTTTTACTCCCCAGAACAAGGGAAGGGCTGACATTTTCATTAGCCAAGCTTTGAGGACATTACTGCAGCAAAGATGATGAGGTTGGAAGCTGTGCCTACCAAGCTCCAAAGCCACTAATTGTATCCTCCATGAGCCACGTTCTCCACCGCTTGCCCCAGTGGTGGCTGCAGGAAGGCAATGTTGCTCTGGGATTGGCAAGGCAGAGACCCTCTCCCCACTCAATGGGCTCCAGAGTTTTGGTCCTCCTCCTGCAGCAGGATTATCCTTCTCCATTGGGATACTTCAATTTTGCAGGAAGAAGGGTCAACCAGATCTTGGATGTTTTTCTATGGCCTACCCCAAAGGCACCTAACAAGTTCATCAGCTTCAATGGACTTTGCTGCAAACACTTGTCTCCTCCAGCTGAAGACGGAGGGGGAAGCCCAGTCTCCTTGCTGCAGAGGCAATGCAATCCTCACCAGCCCTGAGAGGCTTTTGACCTGAGGCCAACCTAGAAACATGTGTCCCCATGTCCACCCCGCTGCGTAAGGTTCATTGACATGCTCCTGGTGCCACGAGTAGCTCCAGCTGCTCATATCTGGAGCCGTGGAGGACTGATGTCTCTGGGCTCACTGTCAGGCTGCCCACCAGCCAGAAATCCTTCTTTCCTTGCCCTGTTGCTTCTTCCTTTCATTTAAATGTTGTTGCTGTGGCAGACGATGACAGCTCAGAGCAACAACAGATCAGCAGCTCTGAGATGAGCAATACGTCACGTCTGTGTCAGCAAAGCAGACAACTTACTCCAGTTTTGTGTAGTCTCCCATTAACTGGTTCAGGCCAAATGTTATTGAGATCAGAGACCTCTGCCTCAAGGCAAGCATCTAAACTGAGTTATTTCTTAGCAGAGCAGGGGGGTATTTTCCCCCCCTTCTTTGCCTTTCCTCTCCCTCTCCGTACTAGTTCCTCATGCTCTTCTGTTGAGCAAACACATTTGCAAGGTCTGCTGTCTTTCTCAGCCTGCCTACCCGCCCAAGCTCCCAGGTTGGACAACCCTTGTTGCCTTACACCCCTCTGGCCTCAGCTAAGCTACAAAAGCAGCTGATGTCCAAGCCCAGCTAATCCAGGTCTAAAAAGTGCCCTGCAAATGTCTCAAGGTTTGCCCTAAGACACAGAGGCAAAGATGGGATCTGGTGGAGATGCGAATCAGGTCTTGGGCAAGCCAGGCTATCTGTGTGGTGGGAAAGAGGAGCTACGTGGTCTTCTGACATGCCTGCGGCCAAGCCTGGCCCAAAAGAAGCTACGGCATGACCTGATGGTGTAGGACCATGTGGCCATGGGTACCCCATCCACCTTGTGCCTTTGGGTGAGCACCAGCAACACCTCCCTGCCTTGCGTGATGCTCTGATAGCTGCTGCATCTACTCCGCCTCGGCTTCTTCCACCACGTCCCGAAGCCAAGGTCAGCACCAAGGATCAAAGGGTGGGGGAATTGGTGCTTCATTAATTTCTGCCGCTGCCATAATACAAGTGCAGATCAGTAGCTGCTCCAACCGGTCTGGCTCACCTCTGCTACCGCAACAGATGCTGCGGCTTCGCGCCGTGATGCCGAGGGTCTGCTGTATTGCCCACAGCTACGCAGCTCAGCAATGCCGTGGCCCCATCTCCTACCTGCACCGTGAAGATGATCTTCAGCTAAAAAACCCGGGGGGAAGATCACCTAACAGCTATTTACAAAGCACGCAAAATGCTTAGCTGGAAGACGGCATTACAAGCTGCAGTCTCAAACCAAGGAGGTATAAATTCATTTTTAGAAAGCCAACAGATGATGCAGGCACGTGGATAGCTGAACCTGTTCGGCTGCTCGCCGCCGCGCCGTTTCCACCCCTCGCTCACGCAGGGACCGAACGCGGCGGAAACCTGCAGGGAAACTCATCGCATCCTTCTCGCCACCGCTTTCTCACTTCC
>NW_009197313.1:16122-29144 GCF_000690835.1 Fulmarus glacialis | reverse complement strand
TGTTTTCCCCCTCAGTTCTACAGTTATATTTATTGTTTCTATACATTATCTGAAGCAGCCTGGACTTTTTTCATTAAAAGGAATGGTCCCCAATTCCTTCGTGCCCCCAGGTGAATCCCATAAATGACAAGCTCATATATTTTTGCAAGTTGGTATATGACATTGAGTCACAGAAATTTACTGGTCTGATACGGACTATTTCTGTCACCAGGGATTCTCCTTTAGCATCAGTCAGGATTTGACTATGCGTATGCACATGCAAATTTATCCATCCCCCAATATTTCACCCAGAAATGCTCAAGGGATCTGTGTGCTCATTAAACACTGACCCATCTCAGAGATGCAAAGCCCTTGGGTAAACCCTGCAGAGATACAGAGGATGCTACGGGCTTTACGAAAAGAAAAACCCAGAAAACAAAACAATTTCTTTCCGCCTTTTTTCCTCGTGGCAGCAATATTTTTGAAGCCATCGGGCTAGTGGTAAGGGACACAGGATCAGGCCCAGAGCCGGCGCTGGGGATAGGTATCTCGAGCAGACAGCTGCAGCCCAGGCAGCACAGCCTTCGAAAGGAAAACAAAATCTGTCTTATGCTGTTAAGCTGCCTGCGATGCAAGTGAATTTTTCCCCTGGGTAAGGCAACCTGGCCGGCTTGTCGAGGCATTCACGGTCCGCGTGCGAGCGTGAGGGGGCCGGGGGGGTGGGAAGGGAGGCTGGGGCTATTTATACATCTCGATCCCATCGCGGCGGAGAGGGAGATGGCAGCTCCTGGAGAGCCCTGGTTTCACTCACTGACAGATTTTACAGCCGCGGAAGATCTGCCCGTTGCAATCGGCTGAACCGGGGGCCGGAGCCGCTCCGTCTTGGCCGGTTTGCCCTGATTAGAGCCCCCACGACCCCTCCTCCCGCCCTGGGATGGCAGATAAACCCCATAAACCAGAGCCATCTGAGGTGCCTCTCCACACACCGGACTCTGCAGGGAGCCTGCCAAGCTTTTAATAGCCCAGGCGCCTGCAGCTTATTTCCCTGGACGTGCATTAAAATTCCCCTTGGAGACAGGAACGCGGTGGGAAGTTAGCATCCATCCCGATGGTATACAGCAAGTAAAGGCTAAAATTGTGGGAGCAGCTCCAGCTTCACGTGGCACACCGAGAAGGACTGCGCTTACAAACAAGCTACTAATTGCCTGGCGCTGTCAGCCACGTGTTAACCCTTTGCAAATTATTTGTGAATATACCCTTATTAAACGAGTTAAATTGACTTACTAGGAGGAAATGAGGGGTGACAATGAAAATCAAAAATTTAAAAAATAAACTCTTGGACCAAATCCACTGTATATTCAGCTGCGTAAAAATTTAGCGGTCTTGCACAGAGGGAGATATCATGCCGTCTCATTCCCGTTCTAGGATAGCAAACTGCAGGGCGAGGAGATCAGGGCAGGGAGGATGGAAGAGGAGGAGGAAAGAATTTCACAAAAATTTATCAGACAGGAAGGAATCTGTCTCACTTTCAGCACCTTCGCCAACAGCTTTCTCATTTCATTTAGCAAATGGCAAGAACGGTGCCAAAAATAATAGGCAGCCAGCTCAAATCCAGCCCAGGGTGCAGCATGCCATCCCACATGTCTAGTGCCACGCAATGGGTAGCGGACTCCTTGCTCCTGGGCAAGGAGCAGCCCTGGCACACGTTAATGATGGATAAAGAGCATTTTCATTTGCCCTATTTGCTTGGCCAGGCTGCGCAGCGCCAGGAACCGAGTCAGGATGGAGCCCTTGCAGTGGGCGAAGGGCTGGTCTGTGGTGGTTGGCAGAGCATGGTTGGGTCCCGGGTAGAAACATGAGGTTTTGGAGGTTTACCATCCTCCTTCTCAGTGTCTTGCACATTTGATGGGAAAGGGCTGTTTAGGGGAACAGGGCTGAGATGAGCTCTTCCACCGCCGTTTAACGGTTTGATGGTCACTGCCACCCAACAGCCCTTTTTGCCTCTATGGACCTCTGCGCAGGCCCAGCAAAACACAGCTCAGCTCAAAAACCACATAAACACAGACCTCGGAGAATGCAGATTGCCCCTGCAATCCCCATTGCACCATCCCCATTCAACATCCTCTCGCCCTAACGAAGCCTCTCATTAATTGCAGAGGACACGAGCTGGCGTGGCTGGAGCACAGGCTCGTACACACACCCGTGGTCCCTAACACCGAGCAGAGCATCTCCTCTCCTGAAACCACGTCCAGCCCTGATGCACCCAAAAAAAGCCGAGGTGGGACTCCTTCCAGAGCCTAGACTCAGCATTCAGCAACAACAAAAAAAAACCCTTACAACTGGCAATAACCAGCGTTTATCAGCATATTTACGTCAGGGCTGAAGCAATGCTGAGCGGTGGGAATGGGGAGCCGTGAGAGCTAGCGATGGGATGCGGCCGGGCAGCCTGGACCCATCACAGGAGAGAGGCGGCTGTTTATACAGTGCTGGCTGAGGGTTTTTTTCCTGCAACCCTTTTCCACTAGCTTCAGGGGGAAAAAAAAAAAAAAGTTTTGTCGAAGATGATGTTTCACAGGAACGTGTTGAATTCAGCAATATTTTCCGAGGAGGAAGGAGAAACACTTCGGCAGCGTTGCTACACTTAATCCGTCTTTTTGCTTTTGTACTTCGCACTATGTTTTAATTATAGCTTTATTCTCATGTACGGCATTCGAGGGTGTATTTATGATTTTTGGATCATCACATCAAAAAAAAAAAAGCCAAACTGTGCTGAAAGAAAATGTTTTCTGAGATGTAATGGTCCCAGTTTCACTCGTCCCCTCCCAGGCTCTCACATGCCTGGAGGAACGGGTGGCCCCAGCAGCCTGGCGTGATGCTTCCCACCCAGCCCAGCTCTTGCTCCCCAAACCACCCCATTTCTCATGGTTTTGAGCCCAGCTCTGTGCGTGTGCCAGAAAAGGGCGCTGGAGGAAACCCAGCTTTGGAGATGTTGCAAAACCCTTCCGCGACTTTTTGCGTTCCTGTTCAGTCTGAAGGCATTGGAAGGGATGGAGAACGAATGGCCGAGAAGAACCGCTCACCCTCAAATCCTGCACTAAAAGCAGGGGTTGCATCTCAGGTCTCACCGACATTTTTGGGCTGCTCGGCCGTTTGCAGGGCTTATGCCCGAGCGAAACCCCTACGCTGCCAAGGGCAAGAGAGGGTTTGGCCGGTACCTGAACTTCAAGGCAATTATTGGGGCTTTGGCCATGGGCCAGGCACCCTGATTTGCTCACCCATCCCTTCTACCCCACCATCATCCCAGCCAGCTCCTGTGTGTAACCCAAGCCCATTTTATATGCCTTACGGTGGGGAAGGCAAACAAAATCGGAGCTTTTCTCAGTTTATTGGCAGGCGCCTGGGCTCGACGGTTCTTCTCCAGGGTCTGGACTGTTAGCCCAATTCAGAAAAAAAAAAAGAGTTGAAAAGGGAGTTGGAGGGGGCCAGGGGCTCCTTTGGTCAAAGGAGGCAAGAGAGCTCATCTTTTTGTGGTTATACATTACTAGCAGGGTGTTATATCCACGTGAATTAGTCCCCAACCTGGAAATGGGAAAATTAACCAGGGGAAGGAATTCATCCTCAATTTAAAAATTAAAAATCCTGACGTGACAGCAGTCTATTACTTGGCTCTGCCTGCAGAGAGCAACGGGGAAGCACTTGGAGCGAGCCCTATCCCTGCCCTTGGGAATGTAAAAACGTGCTGACTTGTGCACGCAGGAGCCTTCGACTTTGACAGGCAGCGATGTGCTGCAGCCAGTTGTTTGGAAAGGGAAATTCAATACTTGGGTTTCCAATGTTTCCTTGCTTTCACAGTGTCCAAAGCCCTCCCCAGGCATTTGGAAGTGCTCAACACATACCTTAAAACACTCTTAACTGCTCCTAATGACCGGCTGGCGGGCTTGCAGCAGTTCCCTCCTACCAGTAATGATACGCAGGCCATCCAGAAACAGGCAAAAAGCCAAAAACGTGGGGGAAAAACCCAGCTAGACGTTGCAAGGACCTGGAAGGATCTTGAGCATTGCGCTGCATCGCTCACCGAGCCTCTTAATTCTGCCACAGCCCAAACCGAAACCCTCCACCCAAATGCTGGCAGACCTGGTGGGTCTGAAATCCAACTGCAACTTTAACCCTTCTCCGGAAAAGGCATTAATGGGAAAAGCCAACACTCTCATCTCTTGTCCCTGTTTAAGCAAAAAGGCTTCATGACTCCACCTGATCTCAAACCTGCATTTGCTTAGCATCAACCCATGCCACACGGCAGCAGCTCGGATAGGAGACGAGCCCTTCAGTACGCCCGTACCCCGTGGGCACGCAGGAGCCGGGGCTTATCCACAGACCCGGCACAGCCCAGGGGATGGGGCTGCTCTGCCCCTTGCTGTGGGGATGCAGCGACAGCACCCCGATCCTGTGCCGGCCCCAATATCCTCTCCTTCCTCGGCAGCTTTTGGGTGAGGACCAGTGGCGTCGGTGCCAGCCCTCTCCTCTCCGCGTACCTTGTCTCCGCTATCCATAGGGATTTCCAGCGAAGATTTCCATCCTGCTCTCCCCTTATCATCAACGGGGGGAGAGGTGCTTTTTGGGACACGGTTTATCTGACCAGTTTTAAACCTCCCTGCTAAGGAGAGATCAGAGCAGCATTTGAAACCTGTCCTAAAAACATAGAGGAGGCTGTCTGGGGAGGGGGTTTACTTGCATCAATCCCATCCGTCTCCATTTTACATGCGTTGATTTTCCCCCCCACCCCGTTTCAAATGAGGCTGTGATCACCAGCTGGGTTTTCCTGCTTGATTTATTTATCTGCAGCTTAAGCCCAGAGGTGGGAGATCCCACCCAACACGTCCGCACAGCTCCAGAGTGGCAGTGATTCGGGGGGTGGGTTTGGGAAACGAGTGGAGTGTTTCGCCATTTCTGGGAACAGCACATCAGGTTAGAAGGGGGATGTTTTACAGTTGTAGAATCATTTAGCTTAGAAAAGACCTTTAAGATCATCCAATCCAACTGTAAACAGTCCAGCCTTTCTTCATTGCTGGCTTTCTGGCAAATCAGCCCAAAAGCCAGAGCTTTTTGACAGCAGAGCACAGCTCCGAGTTTTGTTTCTCCTAGCATCTGCAGAAACGTGCCACCAAGACCAGCTGTCTGACCTCACGGAGAGAGTGCAGCCCTGGGGAGCAGCAAGAAGTCAGACCGGCTATTAAAGAAAGGGAGGTGGCAAGTGCTGGTTGTGCCGTTAATGCCACTATTAATGCTGAAGGCTAATAGAGTTCGTAGCCGTGGGAGGCAAGGACGAGAGTCAGGACACGGGACATCTGCTTGCAAAGGGGGTCGGTTGATCCCATGTTGCAGGTCACCTTCTGGATTTCATCCTAAGCCCTGCGGAGACATGCCAGGTGCCGTGCATAGCGTTTACCAGGCTGCACGAGACCCTCAGCGGGGCCGGGAGGGCAACACTGCAGCATGTGCGGTACCTGCCACCCAGGGAAGCCAATATACTCTACGGTCCCTCTCGATTTTTTTTAGAGACAGCTCAAAAACCACACCAAAAAAATGCCCCTCCTCACCCCACAAGGCAGAAGCCATTCAGCAGCTGGCACTTCTTCCAAAAGACAATATAGAGAAGACAGGAATGTCTTACAAATGCTAGGGTACAAAAAAATGAAGATTATCTCTTAAAAGAGAGAAGAAACACTCCTGGTAGATGGGTCCATGGGATGTAGTGAATGCAACAAGGTTAGCAAGTCCCCCATACAACACTATAAGGTCCTATCCTGAGCCCACGAGCTCACCACCTGGTCCAAGAGCAGCCCTCAGCATGGGGCTTGCACATGTGGAGCTCCTGCAGGTTCCCAGTCCCCACTGGACCTCTTCATTTAATTAACCTAAAGGACTTCAGAGGTTAGACTGTCACTGTGTACCGGTTGGAGGTGCCATGCAGGGACCTGTTTGCACTCCCAGCACCGCGGCAGCGGCTGGGGCCGCGGTCCATCCCGAGGACCGAGGCTGAAGAGAAGCCGCATGAGATGTGGTGGGTGCCAGCAGCAAGGTGGCACGGGTCAGGGCAGCTCAGCAGCTCTTTACACTGAACTGCCTTGAACTCAGGTCTGGGAAAACCCCAGCTACCTCGAGTCCTGATGCTCTGCATCCTGGCAATTCCCCTTTTATGCTCCATGAATACAAAGTCCGTAGCTAAAAAAATCAAAGATCCTGGAAGCCTGTTCCCTATTAAACTTAATATCCCAAACTTTATAGGTATGTGTCACTCCAGGAGAGGGAGAGCTGTGTTTAAAGTACAAGTAAAACAGCTTCTTGATGTGGAAATAGCTCTTTCTTTACATTTCTGCATGAGGTCCTGGCACGAGTTGGTGCTGCTAAGCCCTGCTGTAATAACATATAAGGGAAAACTCTACCCAGACAGCAAGAAATATGTATTTTATAGGGCTAAATGTAAAGTCATCCATCTAAGAAAAACCATACAGGTCCTATTTGCAGGTGGCAGGCTATCCGAGGGGAAAGTGATTTTTGGTAATCAGCAAACCATGAGCTCCCAGAGCCCTAGCAGCATCTGAAGGCACAAGTGTTTGCTATATAAAAAGCAGGGGGTGGGGTCACTTGGGAGCAATAAGCCCCTTATATTGATGCCAAAGCCAAGAAGGAGGCTTGGAGAGGAGCCCAAGGGTGCCATGCACATACCCTGGAGGGAGGTACTGTGGGAGACCTGTGTCTCCACATCAGGAAGAGCAAAGACGCACCCGCGGTTGAGCACAGCCTAAAATGGTACCTTGCACTGGTTGGGCAGGATGAGGCTCATCAACCTGGTAATGAGCCTGACAAAACCCATCGGCCGAGCCTGACCCGCAGCCGACACAGGCTGAAACACCGGGCAGCACGTACCCACAGCCGAAATCCCCTCCTCAGCACCAGGGCTGATAAAGCCCAGGCTGGACGGTTTCCTAAAGGATGTCCCCTCACTTGGGCAAGAATTAATTTTGGGATGTGGGATGGAGAAGGTGACAACAGCTGTCCCTTCCAGCACGAAATGCTGCTTGTGGGTATTTTCCCTTCCCGCTGAAGTCAAAGGAGGCTGATTGCAAGGGACTTGCTTTTCCACCACAACAGGAATAGGAAATCAGGTTCCTGCTTATTCCATCAAGAATATCCCGCAGGGCTGCAGGTGGCCCAGCAGCAACCAGGTAGGATGCTGCAGGTACGGCTCCGCATCGCAGGCAGCATCTCATTTCCCTGCAGCCAGCTTCTGAAATAGCTCAACAAGCATCTGGCATCCCTGAGAGAGTTAAGACTAAGTCAATGTTTCCGTCATCAACCTCACTTTCGAGGGGCTCGTAACTCACGATGTTTGTGCTCTCGTGAGACCAAAACTTGGCACAGAAGCACACAGCCCAGATGCAGTTTTATTTGGTAATAAATAGCTTAAATCTCATAAGCTTTTTTTTTTTTTTGGCTTAAACATGTGAAATGGGAAAAGAAAAATGTGTGGGATTTTTTTTCCTACCTTCCGATAATTTTGGAAAAGCAGCTTATACTGAATAATGGCAGGGTTTTTTTTTCAGATACAAACAGTCCACAATGCCATTTCTCAAATATCTCGCCTCTTTAATATCCGCTCTTTAACAGGATCAATGTCCTTCACCCAGCGCAGCGCCAGCGTTGCAGCCCGAGGTTTCCGGGGGTGACTCGCAACCCTGGATTATTCGATCTTTAGCACATTAAGCCTGATGTTCAGGAAGAGCTAAAACACAGCAAAATTCCCCAAGCCCTTTAATCAATGTCAGTAACATTTTGAGGATGGATTGCTGTTTTAATTGCAGCCCCCGTGACATCCCACTTCTCTAGAATTCAGGCAGTTATTGCAGCCCAGCACTATCTAACCAGCCCCTGGGCGAGCGTTGGTTTTTATCAGATATCCGCTGGGATTTAGCACTTTCAGATTTACCCCAAAACTCGATAAGAGTTTGCTCTAGCGAGGCCAGCTACTTTTCCGTGGCCAAAAGCCAAGGAGATGCCCTAAGCCCCCAGCCCAAGGGCTTGGCTGCCCTTTAGAAGTCCATCTCAGCTGGAGCAGAGAAATAGTAGTGATTTTGTTCATATGGTCAGCTCCAGACATCGGAGGGTCCCCGGTGGGACGCTGGGCTACTGTCCAGCTGGTGCCGTTATCCGAATGCTTCGTTATCTGCAGGGCTGGGATTTTTTGCAGGAGGCAGCGGGGGGCTGCCGGGTATGGGAACGTTGCACTGGTACGGGGAGCTGGGCTGATGTTGGGTCAGGGTCATGCAAGGTGGCCTGAGGAGGACTATGCAGATGTTACTTTAGGAAAGTGTCCTTTCCTTGTGGTGGGGATCCACCCGTCGTCCCTACTGAGCCATTTGCTGGGAGGGAGGATTGAAGGCAACGGTACAGGGTTGGAAATTTTCCCCCAAAACAGCCTCCCACCAAGTTCTCCATTTCAGCGCCGGGCTTGCAACCCAACAGCATGCACAGAGCCTCCCCATGCGCTTGTCCCACATCTCAGCCTCCCCACATCCCAGCGAAGAATTACTTGCAAGAGAGATACAGGGAATTTGCTGGCTGGAAGCAAGGCAGGAGGCTCGTGCTGCAGAGCCCACCCCTTGTCCCAGAAGGTCCCAGCCCGCCACCAGCCCTGCATACGTGCAGTCTCAAGGAGGAATGGGATAGCCCACATATGGTATGGATTTGCACAGGATCCAGCTGACTTGCTGAATGAGGGAGTGGTGAATCGGAAGAAAAACTCTCAAATATACAGATATACTTTGGGCCATCTGTCCTTGAGCAACACAAGCCACACTATAAAGCATGTAGAAGATGTCACAGCAAGAAGTCACTCATGTGAAACTACTCTGACATGGCATAGCAATTACACCCAAGGAAGAAGCATCCTCCTGCTGCAATGAGGCCATTGCAGGAATTTTTCGACGGATAAATTACAACATCGCGCCCAAAGCTACCTCCAACCACAGCAAGCTCTTCCCACCTCTCTTTCACGTAAGGCGTAATCCAGCTCCCACAGCTGGGTCTCTGGAGAAAACACCAGGCATGGTCCATGGTTGGGAAGCATTCGCTCAAGATCAGGTCGGTGCCAGTGGTGTCTGCTGCAAACACACAGGCTTCAATCTGTCTGCAGGAAAGACAGCAGTGGTGGGTCTGTGCTCCCTGTGCTTGCCGTCAATGGACGGCTGTTTTTTTTCTTTTCGATTTAAAGGCAACAAGGTGCCAGTAATTAAACTAGTTTAAAGAAGCAATCCCCGCTACCTCAAATAGAAAAGCTGTTGCAGAGCCAAAAGGTTAAGCCATGCGAATATTAAAAGACTCAGAAACTACCAACAAATCCAGAACGAACTAAGCCAGGTGATGAAGGAGGCCCGTATGCAAACATGCAACCCCGCAACCCCTGGTTTCATGTCTTCTCCAGCTGCCGTGGGAGGAATGAGGGGCTCGAGCAGATGAGGAGGATGCAGGGGAGGAGGAGAGGGACCCTGGCAGCAAAGCCTGCTCTCTCCTTCAAGCAAAACACAACCTCCAGCAGCCTGCTCCCCATCAAATTAGTTCGGGCGGAGCTAAACCGAGCATCGCAGGGTGGGAAACTGGGCTGGGTCTGGAGTCCTCACACCGCATCGACCCCTTGGTTGGGCATGATGGGCACCTCGTGGGATGGAGAGCACCAGGGACCTGGGGGAGCTGCTGGGAGAAGAAAGTGCCTCTCAGCAGGGGACAAGCCAAACCAGGCAGCCTTAAGACACCCGAAGGGAGGGTTACAAAGCCAATGGCAGTTGGGTTTATCTCCCTTCACCATTTTCTTTCAAAGAATTGCCTCCTCCCATCACGCGCAGGAGCAAACCACCCAGCTGGGACCCGAGCTGACCTCCCGTTATGACTTTTAGCATTCCTGACAGTTGTTTTGCCAAGCCCGCTCAGACAGAAACATTTCTCCTCTCTCACGTGGATGTTGTTTTTATTACATCTACCTTGGAAACCTACACGCTGCCATTCAGCATAACCAGCAAGCACAGCAGGTACGAGGATGCTATGCAACCCTCAGTCCGGCTGGACCAGTAAACCCCCTTGGAGAACCCATTAGCTGCTGGTGCTGCTCTTAACAGAGACAACAAAATAAATACGAGGTTTTTGGTTACAGATTGCAGAATAACCTGTAAATTGTTGTTTGTAGGGCTGATGAAGTGCCCCATAAATACAAATAGTGGCAAGGACTGAAGTCAGGTGAGCTGTCAGCTATAGGGAGGAAAGGGGGGGATGCTGTGGCAGGGAAAGCATGTGTCCCCAGGGCTTTCTGCACACCAGGCACTTTTTAACTTGACTGATGCATCCACCTACATGTTTTCAGGATCAGTCACTGCCTGCCACATATGAGGTGAGATTTCTCTCATGCTGATGGGTTATTTCATGTTTGCAGAGTGTGTCGTATGGGCTTTTAGTGGTTTTAATGGGTGTGAGGTTCAGCTGCTCCTCAAACTCCTGCTCTTGGACCTCTGGAGGTTGTGGGAGACCCAGTGCAAACAACAGAAATTGGTCTAGGGAGAATTATTGGACCCAGTTAGACCAGCTATCCATGCCAGCACAAGAGCCGAGGAATTTGCCAGTTAATTAGCACAATACTATTAGGAGAAGGTTGGTGGCCTTGGGGAGAAGCCTGCAGCTTTGTTGAGCTCTTTCTACAAGAGTCTAACCCCCTGGTTAAACTGATGCTTTGACTCTGCTTTTCCCAGATTAAATTAGTCTCTAGTACAATTCCTGCTCAGGCAAATTTTTTGTCAGATGAAGCCTTTAAAAGATCCAATTTTCAAACAAATACAGGAAGTGGTGATGTACCTAACGGACATCCAGAAATGGCCAAGCAGATGCAACCACACAGCAGACTGTAGCCTGACAGGACTGAGCCTTCCCACCTCGTTGGGGGCCTAAACAAGTAGTTAATCAATCTCAGACTGGCTCAAGCTTTCCTCCAGCCCCAGAAACTCATCTTTCAAAAGGATTGTCCATCCATTGAGGCCATCCTCAGAAGCCAGGACAGGAGGCTGGCAGACGGATAACGCTGTTTCACAGCTGCTGATTAAAATGGGATGACAATATTTGGCAAACCACCAAGTTAATTAGCACTAGCCACATGATCTACAAGTCCCTTTTGGCTTTAAAAAAAAAAATCTAAGAATTTTCCAAATTCATTTTTGCATACCTCACCAGCCTGACATTTTCCCTTGAATTTGCTGTTCCTGAAGTTGCATCTCTCTTTCACAGGGAGCTTGTGCCATTTTTAGATGCCATGAGTTTGAACGTGCAGCAGAAGGAACTGGGAGCCTTTATAGCCGTTGGCCTTTCGGAGAGGATGGACTAATCTTTGGCTGATATTTAGCAGAGGCTTGCAGTGCTGCGCACGACCTCCTGCTTGATATTGTTATGACCTTTCAGCTTCATTTGTGAGACCATCTGAAATTTGTTTGATTTCAGTTCCTCTGCAATGCTTTCAAACAGACTTTTCGTGCCATGGTGAATCACGGTACACCCAAATTAGCTGTTTCTGTACTTAAACGGCACGGGGGGACACTTACCCAGCGCAGCGAGAGCCAGGCTGGTTAATGCACCCTGTTTTCAGAGGAGGCGATGAGAGCTGGGCAGAGGACACAGCTGTCCTGGGCAGCAGAAGTGGTGGATGGTGGACCCAGGACTAGATCCTCTCCTCAGCGTATCTCCCATGAAAAGGTGTTTGTACAATCCCAGGTCGCTGCCATGCCGTTCCCTTCCCCACTGCCTCTTGGTGATGCTTCAGGGACTGAAGCCACCTTTTCCCCCAACCACCCAAGGTCTCCTATATCACCCCATGCTTGCAGGGCATTTACAGATCCCACCCCACCCAGGGCTCCCACGTCTATTAGTGTGTTACCATTGCTAGTAAGATGAACCAAAGAACAACAACAGGGCTGAGCTTTCTACCAGTAGCAGCCTAGATACCCCTTTTTTGCCTTACACGAACCATGTTTCCCAGCAGCAGATGGTTTTCTGCCCTGCAAGCCATGGACACACATGACCAAGAGCAGGAAGACTCATCCCAGAGGGCAGTGGATCAGCCCCAGGGAGGCGGGCAGCAGATTTACAGACAGTAAGATACCTCAGCTTTGTCTATGTCTATCCTGCATCTTAGGGAGTGGAGACCTTTCCTTCCCAAAGGATGACAGAGCACCTTTTACACCATCATGGCCCTAGACGTTCAGGAGGCATTTAGGAAATTGTAGTTTGATCTTTTAGCTGGCACTGCACTGGCCCAGAGAGACATCTGGGCAACTTTTATGTCAGATGAAGCCTTTAAAAGATCCGATTTTCAAACAAATACAGGAAGTGGTGATGTACCTAACGGACATCCAGAAATGGCCAAGCAGATGCAACCACACAGCAGACCATAGCCTGACAGGACTGAGCCTTCCCACCTCGTTGGGGGCCTAAACAAGTAGTTAATCAATCTCAGACTGGCTCAAGCTTTCCTCCAGCCCCAGAAACTCATCTTTCAAAAGGATTGTCCATCCATTGAGACATCAATGGCTCCGGAGAGACATCTTCATCTGCTCCAGACTATGGAGCTACCACGCTTTTCCCTGCCAAACAGCTGGGATGGTGGGCTTGTTCTCCAATTTTACTTTTTCTTGCAAGAGCCCCATGCTGGGAACCCCCTGCCTGTACCTCGTCCACAGTCTTGAAAATCCTGTGGGATGGGAGAAAAACAGCCCCTGCCTGGTCCAGCTTGTGACCCAGCTGCACAGATGTTCTCAACCTGTTGCCCACACTTCCCACCACAGCAAGGACTGCAACTGAGCACCAGGGTGGAGGGTGACCACGTCCACTCTGGGCACCCAGATAGATTTTTAGCAGGTGACCATCCCCGAGGACTGTAGGGAGCTCAATTGCTGCAGGTAACACACCTGCAAGGAGGGACCCCATGGGGCGATGGGTGCATCAGGAGAGACCCC
>NW_009197313.1:0-15956 GCF_000690835.1 Fulmarus glacialis | reverse complement strand
CTCTTCCCCACGGCACATGAGATTACCAGGAACCCGTGCAGTTACAAAGTGGAAAAAAAAAAAGACACTTTTTTTAGTTCCACGTGTGACCTCTAGGCCCCAAGGATTTTTACTAATTACTAAATTTAATTTCTTTTCCTCTCTTCTCAGGGCTAAGGCTTTGCGTCGCTGGGTCTGTATTGTTTCCGTTACAGCCTGCTGGTGTCCAGAGAAACTTCAAATTAAATATCGGTCGCACATTAAGGTCAGGCAGCTCAATTCCATTAACAGGCAGCGAGACTCAGCCTCCCTGTAACGAATGCTGCCCACACCTCCTAATGATACCGGCAGAGGAACCGGGCAGCACCGGCACAGAGTGATTGGCACCCCACTGACACCGGGGACCACAAAATTGATTTTAAAAGCCCGTTCATCTTCTACAAATCACGACTTAAGTTTTTCTGTCCTGTGACAAATCTGCACGACCTTCAGTTGAAAGATAGAGCCAAGAAGAGGAAAAAAGAAAAAAAAAACCCCAAAAGCAAGAAAGATTTCAGCAGGGTTGTTCTGTCTCAGTTTCCAGCTCTCACCCCCAGCCATGAATTTCCACCCCTCACTTTATGAGCAAGATTTAAGTTTTTTCACCCCACTGCCTGCCACAAAGACGGTATGGAGGATTTAAAATGTTACAAGATCCTGTTGCTGGACTCGTGGACATTGGATCTGGATAAGCTCACCCCAGTCTGTTGGGTCTATCCCTCCTTCCGCTTTTCACAGCTCAACAGCCACCAACACTGGGCCACCCCTTGGTCTCTGTGCCCAGCTGGGAAGCAGCTTTGAGGAGCTGATGGTCAACACAGCAGGGAAATAAGCAATGCAGATGCCCACCCCATCATCTGCCCATACCTTCCTGGCATGGCCCCACGGCTTGTGGCCCATTTCACCTGCAGTTTCTCTCCCTGCTTCTACAAAAAAGTGATATAGCTACTGTCACCCACAGGCAAAGGAGGACCTACCACTAAAAAAAAAAAAAAAATAATATCAGAAAACCCTTTTCCTACTCTTTAGCACAACTAACCCAAATCCGAGGGCACAGCCAGCTCATGTCCATACCAGACCAACACAAGCTGCAACTTCTTATAGAGCCTTAATTTATCAAAGTCCCATTTGGGTATCAAGGTGAGGATGTTCTCCACCACGTAACCCAACAACATGGAGAAGCAGCTGACTTGGACTGAAGTCAGTTGCTCTGCTGAAGCAAGATGACAATTTTAGTTGTGTGTGACTGCCCAAGGTCTAACCAGCTGTGTGCCCAACACCATCATTTCAGAGACGTTTTGGGAATGTAATTGGGGTGAGGGAGAAGAGGAGGTGGGGAAGGAGATGAAATAGGACTTTAAGGCACTACCACAGTATGAGGAGTCTGGGTTTCAGGCTGCAAGCTCTCACGTCGTTATTGCTGAGGCATTTGGGAGTTTTATAATAGCTCTTTTACTCTGTAAAATTCATCCTTCCTAAAGGAAAACGTTTATTCCACTCAAGTACAAATAAGAGTTAATACAAGCAGATCAGTTTAATAGTGTAGTTATGCCTATTAAAATGACTGTAAAACTAACATCAAGGCATTTCACATTAATTCCCTCTCAGCGACTCCAGACCTGATTTACTTCGACAAATCCCCTGCTATTGAGAAGTGGCCACAGGTCTCTACGGCCCTGTATCAGCTGGCGTTGCAAAAAGTTGGTGTCAGACTCAAAAAGTCAAGATCTATCAGCTACACGGGGAAAGCAAACCTATTGATCAGAGCAGCTAGATAAGGAAGTCGTTCGGTTAGTGACAGCAGCCAGGTTTTCCCCTAGATCATTATTTTTAAGCAGATTTCATAGAGGAGATGGGGCCTGAGTCACTCTTCCTACTACTGCAGTGGGTGACCTTGGGAAAATGCCTCCGCCTGGATTAAAACAAAATAATGTTAAAACCATTCTTCAAATATATATATATGGCACTAAGAGGTTTTTAATTTTCATCCAAAAATCTCAGCTTTGTCAGTTTTCTGTTTAATTTCTAAATCTGTTTCCTGAAGAAAGCAGAGACATCTGACCAAGTTTTTATGGCTAAATACAATTCTTCAGACATCTCCTGTAACACGTTTCCTCAATAGTGACCACAGAAAGGAGGATGAGAACCAGAAATCCACTTTTTCCCATCCACATTTACATTTTCCCAGGAATTTTACCTACAGAGGAGCAGAATCATCCACATTTTCCTTGTTCCCTGAATTTTATACCCAGTGGCCTGCGAGGTGGGCACTGGCGCATTGTACAGGTGGAGAAATGAACGTGGGAGACCAAAAGCACTTACTCAACCTTAGGGAAGGCCAGAGGGTCTGAGCAGGGATCCATGGAGCTGGGGGTCAGCATGTTGTGCCCGCTGCCCACCCAGACCCACACGTGCCACTTCGGCAAGCAGGAGCATGTCCAGCACTTCGGGGAGAGCCGGTTTCTGCTCCGGGTGTTGGACGTAACCCAGCTGCTTGGCCTTGGACCAGACCCATGGTGGTTTGGGATCTTCCCCAAGCAGATGTGGCTGTGGATCTCCCTGCCCATGGAAAGTCCCCTTGTTTGGAGGGGAAAACCCTGGTGCAGAATAGACAGAAAATGTCCAATGTTTAATTTTATGGCAAGGCCCAAGCAGATGTGGCTGTGGATCTCCCTGACCATGGAAAGTCCCTTTGTTTGGAGGGGAAAACCCCGGTGCAGAATAGACAGAAAATGTCCAACATTTAATTTTATGGCAAAAGAGAGCACATCTGCACCCCTGCCCACACAGCCCTGGGAGCAGATGTACCCCCAGGGACTGCTGACCAGAGAGCAGGCACCTCCAAGGTGCTGTCATCTCCATCCTTGAATATATCCCAGATTGGCTGAGCAAGACCCCAAGACACTCAATAACTGTGAAGGTAGCCCTGCCCTGAGCAGGAGGCCTGGCTGGAGACCTCCAGAGGTCCCTTCCCAGCTGAATTATTCTGCAACTCTATCAGCCAGTGGAAGATGCTCTTAAAAAAAAAAAAAAGAGCATCTTCTGGGGTAGCTGGGTACGCGCCTCCACATTACAGCTCTGAAAGCACCAAGAACATGGAAAAGTCTCCTCTTCCCTTGCAAGGGGTGTGCTTGTAAATGCACACACATGCCCAGAGCGGTGCAGCGCACAGCAGTTCTGCATCACGAGGAGCGCAGACGTCACACAAAGACTGGAATGAAAATAATCCTAGATGTGCATTTTCCATCTATATTGTCAGTTCACAGCGTAACTGAAGCTTTAGAGAAAGCAGAAAAAGATTACGAGATTTTTTCACAGCCCTAACCGCTGAATTCAGGAGAAGACTTCTGCCTGAGTTGAAATAATACAGCATGAATAACACTAACCCATGTAATGTCCATTGGTCAGTGGTTCTGGCAGATATCAAGTAGAAGAGATGAAAGCAGCAATTATAAAGGTGTATTTCAGATTCAACCCAGCTCTGGGGAAAAAAAAAAAAGAAGAACATCTGTTCAAACCACAAAAATCTGTTGACTCCTCAGTTACAAACAAAAAGGAATTAAAGGTGGCATCTGAAGTTCTCAGTGATGTTAATTAAAGCCTGGTGCCTCTAGAACACCAGCAGAGTTGCGCGCTGCTTTTTTAAAAATTTCTCCCGTCTTTTTGAGAAACACAGACTACAAAGCATCTAATCCTGTTCCTCCATTCAGAAGCAGCATTTTGACCAAACAAATCAAACCGAGCCCCATTAGGAGGTGCTGGCTGGCTCAGAAGTTGTCCAAGATTTGGTAGATCTGCAAACATCTAGCCCCAAAGAGGTGTCTGCAGACGGTCCCCAAGCCCCCAGTACCCTCACACACAAAGCTGCATGGGTGAATCTTGATTTCTGACATTTTACAGTACGATCATTCTTATTTTTTTTAGAGAAACAACAAAAGCTGTACGGACGGCAAACTTCCTCCTGGGATCTCTGGGTTCACATCATTTATTCTTCTGCTCTAACGGAGTATATGGATTTCTGCTCTCTGTGTTTCAGGGTAGCAGCACAGCAGCGTAAAGCCCCACTTGCATTATCCTGCTTGTAGTTTTAGAATCATAGAATGATTAAGGTTGGAAAAGACCTCTAAGATCATCGAGTCCAAAATGCAGAGATGCCCTGGTCTTCCAGGTGCAGCTTGGGCAGAGTTGCCACACTCCTGAATGCCCCATTTTCTCAACAACAAGCGGTGGCTCCTTCAACCAAAGCGCCCAGCCCTTCAGAGCAGCTCAGCTTGCTTGACAAAGGCCTCCTTTTCTCTTAATCTTGTGGAAACCAGTCAACGGCCATCCCCAACCCCCAGCTTGGATGCAGCAGAGACCCGCAGTTCTCCTAACCATTACCAAGCCGCACTGATGAGCATCCCCAACCCATAGTGTGGGATCTCTCTGTGCGTTGCTGCTTTTCCCTGACTTTCTGGTCCATCACCCGCTGCCCCGAGAGCCTCCCGGGCTTCCCGCTGCATGTTGCCCTCCCTCCTCCACCATCACCCAGCACTTCCACACCAGAGCTCAACAAAAACCTCTCCCACAAGTGCAGGAATTTTCAGTCCTGCTCTTTGGCTAGAGCAGGACACCAGCGGTGAAAGCCACCATGGAAGGTGGTATACACGTGGACACACAGAGAAAGCAACTCCTACAGCTTAAGGACAGCACCACAGCCAACCCCAAACCCCAGGAGACGGGGAGGGCAGACCCCTCATGGCAGGCATCGATAAGAACAAAGCACCTTTTCACTGGCTTTTTGGTGTCTGTACCTTGGCAAACACTTTGCATTTTCATGTTACTGTTGTGTTCTGGGCTTTTATCCTTTCTTTTTTTTCTTTTTTTTTTCTTTTTTTTTTTTTCTTTTTTTTTAAATCATAAAGTCTCATTGTATTTGTTGGCTTTCTCAAAACTCCAGCACCCTGGCATGATACGAAAGTGCATGCGTCATGGCATCACTAGGAATGGACTTGTTCTTTATGCTGAAAAAAAGAAAAGCAACCAGGGGCTGGGTCTATTCATGGGCTGGAGAGGAGCGTTTCGGTTCAGTGGACAGGGTGCCAACTCGCTCCACTAAACTCACCTCCAACGGGCTGCTTTCAAAGGGGACTCTCCAAAGTCCTCTGCAGAGGTGGCAGCTCCAAGCGGGGTTAGTTGTTGGGTGCCCTGGTACATCCCTCCTCCCCTGCACCATCCGCCTGCCCGGACCTGGCTCACAGGAGGGTCCCATCACCTCTTTGATGCCCTTTGGCTCTCGTGCTGGCCTGGATGTCACCTCAAGGGACGCTGTCGGTGAGTTGGGTTTCTACAAAGCACATCCATCTCCCCGATTCCCATTTGAATTGCAGGGCCCTGGGAAGGGACCCTTGCTGCTTCTCCATTCCCATTGTGGGGCCAGAAAGCTGTGACCGGTTGTGCCGGTGCACCAAAAACAGGAGGTGGGGGAGAGGAGAGGCACCAGTGCTCCCTCTTCAACGTGATGAAAGAGCAGCAGCACTTTTGCACAGGTATTTTCTGCAAAGTATCCATCAAAACCACTCCCACCTCTAAAAGCAGTATTTTCTAGAAGTGAAGCCAGATGAGGGATGTCCACTGAGAGCCCACTCAGCACCACACCATGGTGCTCCTTTCCCCCGGCCAAATGACCAGTGTGACCATGCTTTAAAGCTAGTACTCTGGTTATGAGCTAGACTTCCCCATCACTGCGTTCCCAACACCAGTTATTACAGCATCAATCACAGCCATCTCCCGATGCAACGGCCAGAGGACAGCACTTGTTCTTCAGCCTCCTCACCCCTTCAGCCCACAGAGCTCCCAAGGAGGTCCTCCATCTTCTGGACACACTATCACATGGACAGCAGTGCCTTACCCTCCCCTCCACCAATACACTAAACCAGCATGCTTGAGCATCTCAAGTGTTTCCAGCAGGTTTGAGCCCCGGAGCCAGCACCAGCCCAGAGGAAGACTTTGGTGCGTGGGGAATGAGTGCAAGGAAGGAGCAATTTGGAAAAACCCATCACATCCACAGGGGAAAACATGGCAGATATTTAAAAACATGGTGGGAAAAGAGAGAGGTAAAGGTGAAGAAATCAAACGAAGGTAATACCAACAGCAGTGCTGGTCAGGAGGACTTCTCCTCTGGCATATAACCAGCCTCATCATGCATTTACTGAAGAGCAGCAAATGTTGTGTCTCTGCAGAGAGCCAGAGGATGGGTCTAAGCCTGGATCTGCCAGCATCGAGGTCAGCCCAGGCCAAAAAGGCTTCCTTTCATTGCTTAGTTTCCAAAAGAAAAAGGTCCAATGAGAGATGCTGGGCTGTGGATAAGGAATCCTAGGACAAGGAATCCTAGCACAAGGAGAGGGGTTCAGCACAGCTGGTCCCACACAGTCTGGATGAATGCAGGAGCCAGTGTAACGTATCTCAAATACTGCTGTGAGATTTTGTTAATGGGGCTCAAAATTGCTTGTTGCAGGAAGAACAGAGTCACACTGGACACTAACAAACATACTTTGGCTTCTCTAACAGCACCCCAACTCCTTTCAAGAGGAACTGCTTTCTGTCCAAGGGACGGGGGGGATTTACCTTGCCTCCCTTCCCCTTGGTCCATGCCCTGTTTTTCTAAGCTTGTAGCTGCCTCCCGATAATGTTTTCCTTCCCCAGGACACCCCTGCACCCTGTAGAAGAAGCACCTGGATGGTATCACCAGCTGGATCTGGCAATACAGGACTCTCCTTGTAGACGACCCAGGGCAAGATGATACATCCTTATCTCCAGGGTACTTCTATGGTCTCCTTCGGCAAAACACCCAGGATTTCCACCGGCGAGTTTGTAATCACACGTGCCAGACAGATTTTCCTACTCAAATCAAACAAGGCCACGGAAAAGTTATTATTTGTCCCCGCAGGCTGAAGTAACTCAGGTGGATGAGCCCAGGGAGGAGCAAAGCAGTGGTTGCACATCCCCTTCGAGACCTCAGCTCTCATTTTCATTTTGGAAACCACCTCCGGTCCTCGCAAGCCTGGAAACCCACCCTCGTTGCCGGCAGAGGTGAGAAGGAAGGAGAGGCAGGGGCTGACATGACCTTCCTCATTTGGTAAAGGGCCAACTACATTTACCGCACCAGGAATACAACCTTTGCTTCTCCAAGAGTCATCTCAGGCATTAAAGCACTTTCTGGTGATTAAATAAATCCGATTCCTGCACACACTAAAGTCACAACATGGTTTCACAGTACAAGAACAGGCAAGACTGGGACAGTCTATTCCTGACCATTGCATGCTTTCCAAGTGAGTACAAAACACTGAATCCATCTTTTGGATATGAAAAAAAATTACTTCTAGGTGAAAGGTTTCTGTACCAAAACCTCAACTGAAAGATTATGATGAATTGGTTTTATTCCCTGCATCCAGTTGATGCTCTTTCATTTTCTGCCATAAGATAGCATTTCGCTTCTGGGGTTGTGGCATATTTTACCTCACTTCAAATGAGCTATTTAAAAGCCTCCCCCCCACACCCCCCATTTTGCTGGAAAACTCAAAGACAATATAAAACTAGGAAAATAAATTTTTAGCCAGTGAACCAGAAAATAATCGTCATCATCAAAACCAGATATCTTTATTTTCACGCAGCTCTAGTCCCCAGCAACTCGGGTCAATAGAAGTGCCATCAGCTGAGCTGCTGGTCCCACCACCCATCGCTCACCCGTGCATCCCCCCCGCTGCTGCCGGGACACAACATCCCTCGCTCTGGGGCCCAAATCCCGTGCAATATTCCTCTACATCACAAATAAGTTGTCATTTTTTTCACCTCACAGTTTCAAGGAGCGACCTCGGAGACAAGAGTCTGGCCACCACTCATTAATTTAGCACAGAAAAGAGTCAGGCAGAGAGCTGAGCAACAGATTAAGGATGGACAATGGGTTTTGCTGCTGCTTTAGTAAGAGCGAGAAGGTATTTCACTCCCTGGGCTGTGGGTCACCCTTCAGCCCTTGCAGATGGGGTGTTGAGGGGCTCCACCTCCCCACCTCCCCGCAACTTCTGGCTGCCTGCCACCCACCCACATTCACTCATGCCATCATTTCCCACCCAGGCCAGATTCACGCACCAGTAATCAAAACGCCAGACCGTGTAGGTCAATCTGCAGCCCCCGGCCAGGTTTGTTGCTTACCTCCAGACCCTCCCAGAGCTGCACTTGATGCATGATACAACCATTATCTCAGGTTCATATAGACGTTGCCCACTCAGGCCAAGGAGGGCTGAGCAAAACCAGCTTGGTAAGTGCTTTTGGTACATGACAGATAAAATTTTCTCCGTTCAGCCTCATGGAGAGCTGCCTGCAGCCCATCAGTCTCGAAGGAAGCCCTGCCCAGAAGAGGGAGTTGAGGGCTGCTGATGGGCTTTGCGGGTGGCCAGCGTGGGAGGGCATCCTTTTTTATAGGGTTGCATACAACCGAGACATTCGCTATCAAAAAAAACCAGCCTCGTAACCCTAAGCCCACTCATGCCATGCTATCTCTCTGCGGAAAGCCTCCTCATTCCTTATCTCAGCCCCCAGAGATTTGTGGGATATCACAAATAGCGGCTGGACAAGATAAGGCTTCTTCCAACACACTGGTTGCTCCTAACATCTATAATGCCCCATCGTGACGGACCTGAATGGACCGGTGCCCGGGGATGCTACATCTCGTCCATTTTCAGTCCAACCCTCCTCTTTTCCAGATGTTTTGAGCAAACATTGTGGGGTTTTTTTCCCCTGCTCCCTGTTCTCACACCTTAGATGCCCATCTCCAAACCCTACCAATACCCTCCCACCAGGAAGGGCAGAGACGAAAGACGCTCAATTTTGGCCAAGCAAAACTGAATCCACTCCCGGTCCCTTCCGGCTCCTAGCGTTGAGGGAACGTCTTAATTTCAATTAGCCACTCGTGCAGTAAACCCCCCCCCCACCCCGAGGAGGAGGTGAGCTGTCAGGATCCGACCCTCCAGGGCTTAACCACCGTGGTAATGCAAAACCAGGCGCGCCGGTAACGAGATGTTTATAGCCCAGTGATTCATAATACTGCAGAGTTTGCAGGAAATGTAACGCCATTCATGATTAAGAAATGCTCTTGTTTTCCGCTAAATATATAAAATAATCACTCATCCCCTGAGCAGCAGATGCACATTATACATAGTATTAGCCTCCTATGCCAACCGCTATAATGCCGCGTGAAGCCGTTTCCCAAGGCTCTACAAGTCCCTTAATCTGCCTTTTGACGTCAAATGACAAATTTCTTGCCTGGGATCATTAACAGGATGACTAATGAAAGCTGATAAGTGAATTTATAAATGAAATTAAAGATATTAATATTAAAGACCAGGCTACAAGAAAGAGAAATGTGGATTTAGCAAACCACAACAACAAGGGCGGTAATCTGCATGAGATTTACAGCTCCTTTCCTGCCGGGCAAATTAGAGACATGGTATTTTCCACCTGGAGGATGTGGAAGCTGCCAGGCTTAACGGACACCTCTCCTGAAGCATTAGCACCCCCATTACCTTCAGACACTGCCTGAGATTTACCCCATTCCCTTCAGACACTGCCTTAGACTTAAAAAAAAAAAAAAAAAAAAAGCTCAAATTTGCCAGCTTATGCCACACCAGGGCTGAAAATATGCTGATAGTCTTGCAAAGATAACTGCATCATCAAACCCTCATGCAAAGAGAATACCTTTAGGCTGTGGTCAGTTTGCTGCCCATTACTTTTTTTAATTAAAAAAAAAAAAACCACCTCAAACTAGATTCTCATCTTACTCATCCCACCATAAATGCCAAGCAACTCTTTTAAAAGTTGAGGACTTATTTTGGATTTAGTCACATATAAACAAGTTCAGACCTTTCCAGCTTGGTGTCCGATCCCACGTCCAGGCAGCTTCACCACACAACCCACAGCTCGCTTTGGCTCCAGCTGCTCCTCACTGAGGTTTGGGGCTCACAGGAGAGTCTATTTAAGTCTCAGCTCCCACCAGCTGATGGTGATCAGCCCTTGAATGGACCAGGCAAACATCCTCTGCTGCCCCGAGGAGCACAGACAAATAAGATCCTACCCAATGCTGCAGGGCTACCTAAGAACAGGCACCTCCTCTGCTATCAAAAAAAAAAAAAAAAAAAAAAGAAGAGGAGAAAGCTTCCTTTTCTCTGTAGACACCCAGTTTTCAAGCAGACATGTTATGGAAACAGGTTGGTTGGGCGACCATGAGTGGTGCCTCCTCACGCGCCCACAGCTTCTAAAAAAACCAAGATCCCTTTGGATATATCAGAACCTTGAGCTACCAGCGTGACCGAAAGAAGAGTCAGATGCCACCAGGAGAATGAGAAAGCCCAGAGACACAACATGAAGCACGGCTGGGGAGGGCACATTTGCTCTGGGGACGTTTCCCAATCCCACCCTCCACTGGAGGAGCCCAACATGGGGAGCAGCCGCAGCACGGCAGGTGCCTGAGGGACTGTGTTTCTGAACGTCTTTTAGAGACCCCCCTAAGCCTGGAGAAGATGAGAGCAGGTTTTTGGAGCAGCTCCTAACCCAACCCAGCATTGGGTGCCTGGTAGGCTGTCCAGCTCCATCAGAGTCCTGCTAAGGACTTCAAAAGAAGTCCCAGAAGGTACCCATGGCCCAGCTTTCTCCTTGTTTAGGGAAACGGCTGCTCCTTGTACCATTTGGGGAAGGAGGTGGAGAAGCCACGCATGGTAACGGCTCCACAGCATCACTTGAGCCCCCCAGAGGAAAACAGCAATGGCCAGTGGCTCCGTCTAAGCTGATGGTCACCCACACCTCGGGGTGTCACCTCCAGGCAGGGCAGCCGCTGCGAGCAGCCAGGAGCACAGGGATGCGGGGCGAGAGACAGAGACATCCAGGTCCTTCTCCGAGCTACCAAAATCCTCATCCGAACATCTCCCCACAGACATGTCCTCACTTCCAAGGGTCCCAGCCCATGGGTACCAAGCTGCCCCTTACCGCCTCTCCCCATAACCTGCATCTTCACTTCTTCCAGCATCTGCTTTGCTCCTGACCCCGCTGGGCTTTTTCACTCAAACCAAAGCGATAATCTTCATTAAAGACCTACAAACCATACATGTGCAACTTTCCTGCAGGCACATTTTACAGCCTTTAAAGGAAGGGAAAGAAAACGAGAGCGGTTAAGGACACTTACCAAGAAGGATCCACCATAGCACGTGCCAACCAGCCCAACCCAGCTGGGGCTGGGAAATGTAAAGGACCAGCAGGCAGGAAAATAGGTGAGAAAAGGTCCCAGGAGACTGCAAAACTGAGCAGAGGAGGAGCAGGAAGGGTTAAGTAAAGGCGGTGGGGAGGCATGGAGCAGACATGGGTTTGCTTTCCCTGTGTCCTGGCTCTGCCGAGCTCAGCCCTCCGGCATGGGACCCCAGTCCCTGCAACGACCAGGATCTGCTGCTCTGGCTGAAAAGTGATTTTATTTTATTTTTTTATCTTAAAGGGAGAATTTAGCCACTCCCAAAAGACCTGAGTTTCTCCCTAAGAAGGTTTAGAAGTAAGACAAGATCATGCAAGGATTAAATTGGGGGGTCTCCCATGGGATTCTGTGCGGAGCTGCTCTCGGGCATGGCACGGCTTGGGAAACCCCAACTCCTCTGCCGACTGACCCATTCCATCTCCCCAAATTGAACCCAAAAAGGGAGAAAATTATCATTTTCTCCATTGGGTCTTAGCTCCACTCTCGCTGCCCACCTGCAGGTCCCTGCCCTGGCCCCACCATTGCCCTTCTCCTTCCTAAACCACCGTGTTGGCTAGAAAACCTCCCGAGTGTTGTAGCTGACTTCCGAGTTTTGAGCACCAAGTTTGCCATGAGCAGCAATTTGAAGCTTTTATATACTACCCTTTAATCAAAAAGCCTTGTGCTATCGCCCGACTCCAGGAGCTGCGGGTTTATGTAGAAACACCCAAATACCGTGAGATGCCCAAGAGTCACATGGCATTTGGTGGTACCATCACACCTCCCTCAATTGCAAAACCAACTCTGGTTTTGGAGGTTACGGATATCGAAGATGATCTAGATGTAGGAGAAGACCTTCTGCAAAGTCTCCCTTTGCATTTCTGGCCCATTTATGTAATGCTTCCCCAAATGAGCGTTCCCAGGGTAAGGTGGGGGGAAAGGCTTTTCTCTGCTGACCTGCTGTGTCCCTTTTTGAACACCTCTAGAGATAAAGACCTTCCAGTTTTGACATGAGGCAGCTCCAGCACACAGTTTGGGTTTAAACCAGCATGTAAACGGGCCGGAGGTGATGCCCGTGCCCTCGCTACCGGGTGTTGTGCCCCACAAGGCACCCCGAAAGAGCCATCCTCCCCTCTCCGGCCACCTCCGCACCTCCAGCGGCTGCAACCATCATCCATCTGGTCGGTGGAGAGGGATGAGCCGGTCTCGGATGTCACACGTGCTCCCCGTGGCACTTGGGGGGGGTCCTCCTACAGGTTTGGGAGGACGGGGCTCCCGCGCCTGCCCCAGCAGTTGCTCCATCCTCCCCTTTCAGCTAACGAGGCGCTCCCCAAATTACGAGCAGGGTTTAAAACAACAACAACAAAAAAGGAAGCTCAGACTTACTCTAGGACAGTCCTTCCAGGTTTTTGGACTCGGCACGAGACCGGCGACTCGGCGAGGCCCGAGGCGGTTATGGCAGCGTCCTGGGGTCCGGGACGCACCGAGCGATGCCGGACCGTGTCCCCACCGTGTCCCCGCCGTGTCCCCACCGCCTTGTTCCCCCCGGCCACGGCAGCTCCTGGGTTTTGTGGCAAACACCCCCCAATCCGCCCTCCCCAGCTTCGCAGCTGCGTTCGCTTTCTCGCTCGGGCACCAACTCACCGGTTCTTAAATAACGCATTTCCACGGGGCCGGATCCGCACAAAGCAAGGTAAATCCAGATCAGCTTTCATTAGGCTTTGCTGATAATTCCCAGTATGAGCAAAATGTGACCACTATTTGTTTACCTTTCTCTTAAAAACGATGGAAATTGTGACAACACCCCAAACCCCGTGTGAGAGACAGGTCGGTCCAGCTCCCATTCGGCATCATTAAATGCCCGCAGATGTGTATAAGACCCCTTACACAACCCTTATATAAATGAATCTCAGAGCCCGTTTTGTTCGTGTTTGGGATTATCCGTCTCCCTGTTATTGAAAGAAGTTATTTAAAGCAGCCCAGGACTACGGGTTGGTGCTGGCGAGATGTACAGGCTCTATAGAAGTCACTGCATGCGCCTCCACACCCACAGCAGCACCACCAGCCCGCGACTCGCCTCGGATTTCCTCAGGCCGCGATGCTAAAATCAAAAAAGATTATTTTCTTTGTACCAGGTGGCTTTTCAAGACTCGGAGTGTCAAAGGAATTAAGTCGTTAAATTGTGGATGCATTTGATGGATTATGAGCTATGAAAGCCTGGTGGTTACTGGCTAATAAGGCTGGGAGGTGGAGGGGGGGAGGGAAATGTTTCCTCTCGTAAGAACGTGTTTCTAACAAGACAGGTCAAAATATGATGCGGATGATAAATTGCTTAGTACGAGTTGCCATTAACCCAACAGCTTTCTGTATGATGAGATTAGCAAGGTATCCTCAGAATATATCGAGCAAACGGTTTTGCTCTGTATCAGCGCTAGCGTGCAGAAGAAGATCGGGGGGTTATTACACTAGATGCAGTGAATCCGCCGCTCCGAACAAAGGGGCAGCTGCCGGCAGGTGTCCGTAGCGCGAGGTACGTTTCGGAGGGGACTGGGTTTATCCGTGTCAGGGTTTTGGGGTGGGGTAGGGGGGTGGGATTCATTTTTTTTTTTCCACGCCGTAACCCAAATCTCAATGTCTGACGTGGGGGTTGAATTAAAAAAAAAAAAAAAGAAAAAAAAAAAAAAATCACATTGGAAAATGATCAGCCCCAACAGGCATGCATGTCTCCCTTCATGCAAGCGAGAAGCACAGCCTCCCTCCTCGGGATGCGTACGGGGACGTGTGTCACGCACGGAGCTCAGCGCTGGCCCGGGGAGAGGATGGAGCGAGAACAAAGGGCCACAGCATACACTACATCCAGGGGGGAGCAGGGGGGCAACCCGCTTGCGCTCATACAGGGGGGGACAGGATGGCCAAACAGTCATCGAGATCACACGGGAAGAGGAAATATGGAGAAGGAAATAATAAATAAATGTTTTTTAAAAAAAAAAAAACAAAAAAACCAAAACCAACCAAACTCAGGGTAAAGCTAGGAGGGAGGTGGAAAGGCACGGCCTTGCAAAATGATGCGTCTCTTCGAGGGGTGCTGGGGTAAGGCAGGGCGGGTTGCTGGAGCCACTTGCTTTTGTTTTGTTTTGCTAGCGGCTCCTCTTGAAATTTTAGCTGAATTTGTCTTCCTCTCATTAAAGACAAATAACCAATCGTGTGGCTCCCCACCTTCTGTGGAAATGCAATTAAGACAAGATGCTTCCCCCCCACCAACCCCAGCCCCAGCCCCATCTCCTGCTTTCGGGAGCCCTGACTTCCCTCAGTTTCTGGTGGCATCCAAGCCAAAATTGGGAGGTTTTACAGGACCATTTTGCAGACCTGGGAAAGGAGGTCTGGCCCAGGAATAAGGAGAGGTGACCGGTATTATTATCGCTTTGCAGCTGCAGCAAAATTGCTCGCTGACCGCGATTTGGTTGTCCATCCTTCTCTGCTTCCAATATTTTAAGGTTCCCAGTGACTTTCTCCCAACCCCATAGTTTGCTCTTTGGACCAAATGGGGTTATTCAGAAGATGGTGGGCCTGGAGGCTTCAAGCAGGAAAATGTAGTTACAACATTAGCAGCTGGGATGGTTTAACGAGTCCTGCCTTGCAGGGGTCTAGTGAAGATATTTATAGCGTGCCAGTCGCCCCGCGACCGAGGCACAGCAACTTCTCGCCTAGCAGATGGTGGGCAGGGCACTCGCATATATGTATATGTTTAAATATACAGCTAATAAGATTAGAGGGATTTTTTTTTTTTTCCCCCAGGTTCATTTACCTCTTCCCAATCAGAGTTTAAAAGAAAAAATAATTCCCCCCATCCATCCGGAGGTCGTCCCTCTCATTTTGGTATCAGTCTGGTAAGGAATGTGTAATGTTGTAACTAGAGTGAAATAAGCAGCAGACCCTTCATCAAATATCTTTTTTTTTTGATTAATAATGAGGGCTTGGATTTATACACCTTTTTTTTTTTTTGCTATTCTGCAGTAAAACAGGATTCTGCATCGGCACAACAGTAATATGGACTGTGCGTCTAGGGAGTATGTACACACAGACTAATGCTGAGGGTAGATATGGGATAGGAAGAAAAAAAAATATGTATTGAAAAGCCCCCATATCTGCACTACGGGAAAAAAATCCACTCACTCAAACCTCACGATGGGGGAAAGCAAGGAAAAAATCTAAACAGCAGGATACGACAATAAATGGGAAAACAGCAATAGAAAAAGCACACTAGGTTAATATAGGAAAACTAGTTTCTTTATTGAGAGATCGTATATTAGTATTAGTGGAATCGTGTGTAACAATGTCATCATGCACACAATACAAAAAGGCAAGGCCCACCATGCTATGGAAGGGCAACAGAACAAAAGCAGCGTACACTGAGCAGATGTATAGGCTACAGCACATTACATTTCAGCAGGGTATGTCTCTACAGAGAGATTTACATCAGAAACTAGGTAATGTAAAAAAATACAGACCATGCTTTAGTTTTAGTACAAGAAAAAGGTGAAGATACACAACCAAAGGATATTCGATACAGAAAATTACCCACAAAATAAGAACAGGAAGTAATTTAGCACAGCAGAAAAAAATGTTATCCCTGTTTAATGGAAAACCATTTTGCCAGTCGTCTCTTTTTGCAATCAAATTTTGAGGG